>NW_012142745.1:1051106-1052704 GCF_000956105.1 Propithecus coquereli
ATATACTTAAGTTGTTCTTCCTTTCTCTTCAGGCTCCTTAGTCTGATTGATCTCGCCCCAATCTCAGTCTCACGAGGCTCTCTGAAGGGCATGGAGGGGACTCCCCGGCCACTACTTCCCGGAGGAAGCAGTCTCCCGGGACAGATACCTTTCCCGGCCACTCGCGCGCCGCTCCCCGGGACCCTGGGACCAACGCTCAGAGCGCACACCGCCGCCATATTGTCGTCTCCATAGATACAGGACGCGCAGGACGCAGGACGCGGCGTCTCCTGGTATCCCAGGGCAACGACAGCAGCCCGAACGAGTCAAGAATCAGAGAAAGCGAATGCGCCGCCCAAGTTCCTTATACTCAGCGTTGATTCCCTGCCTTTCCTGTTAGTAGTAACTGTGGATATGCATAGTCTCCTGGTTGTAACATCCCAGCAATCTCGACTTTAGTTGACGACCAAATTCATAGGAAGCTACTCAGTGGACTCGGCACTGGAATGGGTGTCATTCCTGTTCTTTCCCGACACGCATTGGTGACGTAGGCTCAGAAACTCATCCCTGTGACTGCAATTGTTAACTTAAATGCAGTCTGTAATAATTTCTTTTTTCTTTTTCACTTAACACATTATTTATTTTTTATTTTTTATATCAGCATATTACGGGGGTACAAATGTTTAGGTTACATATATGGCCTTTGCCCCACCCGAGTCAGAGCTTCAAGCGTGTCCATCCCCCAGATGGTGCACACTGCACCCATTAGATGTGAATATATCCATCCTCTCCTCCCCGCTCCTACCTGGCCGACACCCGATGAATGTTGCTATCATATGTGCACATAAGTGTTGATCAGTTAATACCAATTTGATGGTGAGTACATGTGGTACTTGTTTTTCCATTCTTGTGATGCTTCACTTAGTAGCAGAATGGGCTCCAGCTCTATCTAGGATAATACAAGAGGTGCTATATCACCATAGTTTCTTGTGGCTGAGTAGAACTCCATGGTATACGTATACCATATTTTATTAATCCACTCATGTATTGATGGGCACTTGGGTTGTTTCCACGTCTTTGCTATTGCGAGTTGTGCTGCTATAAACTTTCTAGTGCAGATGTCTTTTTTATAGACTATAACACTGATGATGAGGCTCCAGTTGTTTACGTAATTATTTCTTATTTTCATATTGCTTTGCAAATAGATTCCTCTTGCTGGTGGGAGAGAACATGTCCTTGGCATTTTCTCCCTGCATTTCTTCCTGCCCAAGTGCCAAGAAAAATAACTCTTTTAAAGGGATCCGAAGGTTAATGTATGAAGATGGGATTATTATACATAATGTGGAGTTTTGGAGGCCCTTTTGTTCATTTGTCGGTGTCTGCGTTGGAGGAAGGGTCTTATTTTGTGAAGACTCCTTAGGTAGGTGAAGCTGAAAGTCTCAAAGTTCATTCATGGGCAGTTAAGGGTGTTTCGCTGCCTAAGACAGTGAACAGGTTTCCTCAGATGGGAGGGGGGATATGGTTAGGAGGAGAGAGCTTACTGAATCTAGGAGTAAACCCAGAAAATAAACTAGCATTTTGGGAGAGTTGGAGTTGACTTGTGAAAGATGAAAGGTGGT
>NW_012142745.1:1052754-1091087 GCF_000956105.1 Propithecus coquereli
AGTGCTTAATAGCTACATGTGCCGGTGGCTACCATATTGGACAGCATCATTCTAATACCTTTTTTGAACATGTGTATATTTTTCAGACTACTCAGTATCCTTCCCCACTTCTTTGAATATAACAATCTCAAAAATAATAACTTCCACTGACATTTACCGAGAACTTAGGCCAGGCAGTGTTGTAAGGACTTTACAGGTATTGTAATCCATACAATAGTTTATGATTACATGTGACTTGCCTTTTACTTGGCCTTAAAGTTTTCTCTTTTCAAGTTTGTGGCTCAGGTCCTTCTTATAGCATATTCAGATTCAGTAAACAATTTTATGGCCATCCCTTAGGAATTTATACACTTGCATCAGAGACTCTCCCATCCCCTCCCACCCATCCAACGTCAAAGATTCTGTTGATTCCATTTTTCCTGGTTGGCAACGTCTCCAAACCCTTTGGAACTATCTAGATTCACTCATTTATTCATTCACAAAGCATGTACTGAGTGCCTACCATGTACCAAGTACTGTTCTAGGCACCGGACGAGTCAGGCAAGGCTCCTACCTTCAGTTGTGAAGTGGACATTCAGATGGAACCTCAGAAAGGCAAGCTGGGGAGACAAGGAGGAGAGCCCCTTACGTTTCTGCCACTGGAAGGCTTTGTGGTCCTGCCCTGACTCATTCATGTCTCTGACCTCAGGGGATTCTATAGACAGCTCCTGCCTCAGGGCTCTGAAAAAGTCTCCACTCAACACATGAAGCTATCCCAGAGAGCACGCAGAAGAGATGAGAGATAACGTGTACAAAACTGCTCCCGCCCAGGTCAAAGGGCTTAAGGGCGTGAGCACTGGTCCCTGGGCACAGAAAGCTGAGTGCCAGCATCTCCTCAGACTAGCTCTGGGGAAGCAAGTTTCTCCTTCTTCCTGAGCCTGGGTCTTCTTGCCTGTACAATGAAGGTTATCCTGACTACTTCACAAAGTTAATGTGAAGTTTGAATGAAATAGGGGACTGGAAAAAGCGCTAAACAAATCTATGTTACTATAATTAACAATCAAAATTTCCACACCAGCCCGCACTACTCTTCCAAAAGACTCACACATCTGCAATCGTTGTGAAGAGATTCGGGCAAGGGAGGGTTTTCGTTTTGTTTTAAATCAAATTTTCTAACCTCGAAGACTTTAAAAAATACAGCATGGGCTTCCTTTATTCGTCTAATTTCCGACCTAAAAATTCCCAAGATGACCAGTGGAAAAAATGATCGTTGTGTAGAGTTGAGGGAGCAATAATAGGTAAAATGAAGGGGACAAAATATACTTAAGTTGTTCTTCCTTTCTCTTCAGGCTCCTTAGTCTGATTGATCTCGCCCCAATCTCAGTCTCACGAGGCTCTCTGAAGGGCATGGAGGGGACCCCCCGGCCACTACTTCCCGGAGGAAGCAGTCTCCCGGGACAGATACCTTTCCCGGCCACTCGCGCGCCGCTCCCCGGGACCCTGGGACCAACGCTCAGAGCGCACACCGCCGCCATATTGTCGTCTCCATAGATACAGGACGCGCAGGACGCAGGACGCGGCGTCTCCTGGTATCCCAGGGCAACGACAGCAGCCCGAACGAGTCAAGAATCAGAGAAAGCGAATGCGCCGCCCAAGTTCCTTATACTCAGCGTTGATTCCCTGCCTTTCCTGTTAGTAGTAACTGTGGATATGCATAGTCTCCTGGTTGTAACATCCCAGCAATCTCGACTTTAGTTGACGACCAAATTCATAGGAAGCTACTCAATGGACTCGGCACTGGAATGGGTGTCATTTCTGTTCTTTCCCGACACGCATTGGTGACGTAGGCTCAGAAACTCATCCCTGTGACTGCAATTGTTAACTTAAATGCAGTCTGTAATAATTTCTTTTTTCTTTTTCACTTAACACATTATTTATTTTTTATTTTTTATATCAGCATATTACGGGGGTACAAATGTTTAGGTTACATATATGGCCTTTGCCCCACCCGAGTCAGAGCTTCAAGCGTGTCCATCCCCCAGATGGTGCACACTGCACCCATTAGATGTGAATATATCCATCCTCTCCTCCCCGCTCCTACCTGGCCGACACCCGATGAATGTTACTACCATATGTGCACATAAGTGTTGATCAGTTAATACCAATTTGATGGTGAGTACATGTGGTACTTGTCTTCACTTAGTAGCAGAATGGGCTCCAGCTCTATCTAGGATAATACAAGAGGTGCTATATCACCATAGTTTCTTGTGGCTGAGTAGAACTCCATGGTATACGTATACCATATTTTATTAATCCACTCATGTATTGATGGGCACTTGGGTTGTTTCCACGTCTTTGCTATTGCGAGTTGTGCTGCTATAAACTTTCTAGTGCAGATGTCTTTTTTATAGACTATAACACTGATAATGAGGCTCCAGTTGTTTACGTAATTATTTCTTATTTTCATATTGCTTTGCAAATAGATTCCTCTTGCTGGTGGGAGAGAACATGTCCTTGGCATTTTCTCCCTGCATTTCTTCCTGCCCAAGTGCCAAGAAAAATAACTCTTTCAAAGGGATCCGAAGGTTAATGTATGAAGATGGGATTATTATACATAATGTGGAGTTTTGGAGGCCCGTTTGTTCATTTGTCGGTGTCTGCGTTGGAGGAAGGGTCTTATTTTGTGAAGACTCCTTAGGTAGGTGAAGCTGAAAGTCTCAAAGTTCATTCATGGGCAGTTAAGGGTGTTTCGCTGCCTAAGACAGTGAACAGGTTTCCTCAGATGGGAGGGGGGATATGGTTAGGAGGAGAGAGCTTACTGAATCTAGGAGTAAACCCAGAAAATAAACTAGCATTTTGGGAGAGTTGGAGTTGACTTGTGAAAGATGAAAGGTGGTCTGAGATGACAAAGTGACCTGAGTTGGCCTGGGAGATCACATGGCCAGAGGCTGACAGAACTGGAGGGAAGGGGCAGGCCAGGGGCCCTGGAAAATTGTGCCAGCATGATTAGTCCCAGAGTTTTCTTGGAATCAAAGAATGAATGTGGAACTCAGTGAGCTTTTCACTGGTTTTAACAGGATTCTAAGAATCTGAAACCTGCACTTTGGACATGATGACTTTTATGCTGTTTGTAGTTTCTATAATGATTTCCTTTTTGTTTTCCCCCAAGTTTTTTTTTTAATGGTCAGCATGACTCAGCTGGACCTTAGGGACAAGGAAAGGGACCTGCCCATTCTTAGGCTAAAAAGAAATAGAGAGCAGTGACTCTGGGGGCAGGGTTTGATGGTGGCCTCAGGAATCCTGGTGAGAAAACCCCGAGGAGAAGGAAAAGCTCATGGTAGGAGCCACGCATCCTCATGCCTCTTCACCAGGGAGTCTCCTTCCACAGCTCTTGCCTGCTCAAACCTTGGTGGATCTGGATTTGGGACAATGAAAGGAGATGGTTCCTCCTCTTAGCAGGGCCCCTGTGGGCTCTGCTTCTGTGGGATTCTAGCTGCCTCCTAGAAGCTCTGCTGGCTGGTGACCTTGACTAACATTGCAGACTCCCAGGCACAGACCTGCCTGCTGGACTTTACCCAGGGAGGCAAATACATGGAAAGAGGCTTCACAAGGGTTTGAGCCCAAGGAGGGTGAGGAAGCAGCTGGGTCTGCTTCAGAAATCCCCCTTTCCAGGAGCCCAGAACCCCTGGGAGATAGTGGGTGCTGGATCCTGGTGTTCATATCCTCCCTGGACCCCAAAAGATCACAATTGGGGTGCCGTTTGGTTCAAAGCTGTGAACAAAAGGGTGGGTGATGATACAGGAAATTGATGGGGACCAGGATAGGGGAGAAAGGAGGAAGAAGGCGGGGAGACAGCCTCAGATCCTTCTGGCCTGGAAGCTAGGGGTGGGGTTTAATAAAGATAAAGCACACCCAATGATTTGGACTTCAGCACACACAAAAATATCTTTTCTAGGCATTTCTTTCTGGTATCTTCCCATGCCCACCATCCCCTCCCCTCCCCCATGGGATAGAGGAGACTCTGGGCTGGGAAATCAGACAGAGCTGGGATTAATCCTGACTGTTACTTACTGGCTGTGTGACCTTGGCAAGTCATATGACCTCTCTGAACTTCAGTCTCCCTCATCTGTTACCTGAAGATAATTTTCAAAAGGCAAGTGTGAAGATGGAGTGTTAAGGTACGTGTAAAGTACTTGACGCATGGCAGACAATCAGCAAAGTTACACACAGGCACACAGAGGAAGGTCGCTCACTAAATGGAAGGACCCCATCAATAAGCCACTCAACCTTCTGTGCACCTTCCCCTGCTACCAGCATCCAGCTTCTCTGCTACATGTTGGACAAGTTGCAAGTATTTGTCCTCTCTACATCTTCCTCCCTTGTCTCTCCAAGAAGGAGGGTGCTTTGCTGCTCTGAGGTGGAAAAAGACAAAAGGAGATGGCCAGGGCACGCTGCTGTCCAATGGCAAGTCAGGAAGCTCCAGCACTTAGAAAGCCCTTTCCTGCCTTCCTTCACCCGGAGACACTGACTCCATTTTGAGTGTTGGCTCTGGAATCAGGTTTGCATCCAAGGTGTACCTGTGGGAGGGAGGTGAGGAGGTGGGGCCTCCCACAGAAGCTTCTGACCTCAGAAATGAGTGGGGGAGTCTTCTCAGCCCAGCCTGATGGGTGAAGAGTAAGAGAAGGTTACAGCTAAGAGAGCCACTGTGGTAGTTCAGGGTTGGATCTAGGAGCAGGTAGGAGGCACTCTCTGGATGAGAGTCTCATGGTTCCCTGTAGCTGCTGGGTTGGGAGGGTGTCAAGAAACGTCGGCACCTCCAGGCTGAAAGTGCTGTCAGGGCACAAAACTGGCAGGGAATTGGGGACAGACTGCCAAATGGCAAGAGAATTCAAAGGAAAGGGTTCCATTCTGCCTGGGAGCCCCTGGGGTTTTCTAACTGGGGTTTTCTAACTCTCCTATGCAAACCCAAGCCCCCTAGATAACTTTCTCCCTCTACCTATTGTCCCCACCCCAGAGTGGAAATACACACAGGCCAACAGTAGAAAGATACAGGGAAAAAGACATAAAGTTTGATTTCAGAAGACTCAAATTCAAGTCTTGGTTTCAGCTTCTAATAGCTGAGCAATGTCAGGTGAATTGTTAAACCTGCCTAAACCTCACTTTCCTCATCTGTAAAATGGGAACAAACAAGGGTAGTAGTCAAAATACTTAATGATTGGTAAGGTGTGGGCATCGGCCTATGAGAATGGACGCCAGCTGGCTTTAGAGCCAGAGCAGGCTCTTGGAAGCCCACATTGTGGCAGGGTCATGGGGAAGCCTGGGTGGTGCACAGAGGGGCCTGGGAGGGCAGCCAGGGCAGTAGAGGGCTCAGTCAGTGACTGTCTATCAACTGGCATCAAAGTATTTCCAGATATTAGCAATCAGTATAGCTATACTCTGCTGGTTGCAAGTCAGATCTGAGGAAAAATCCCTACCTCACCAGCTACTGTATACGCAGTTATTTATTTCAATTTGAAGTTGTTCCGCCTCTTGACTCATCCTCATTGGAGGTGGAACTGTTAGCACATCCAGCTGCTCATTTCTTTCTAGTCTGAGCCGTGCTCCTTCTGGGTGGCAGCTCACCCCGCTGTCTTCACCCGCACTGTCTGCTGTGGGCTCTCTGAGCAGCACCACGGACAGCTCCAGCTGACTGGCCCATCCGAGGCCATCCCCCTCCTCCCTCCTCCAGCCTTCTATCTCCTCTTCTCCACCCAACCTGGCCCAGAAACCCTGAGGTCTGAGCTGAATGAGGGCATCCCTGAGGAGACAGCACAATGGGCTGGCAGGAAGGAGCTCTGGAGCCAAACAGACCGGATTGGAACGCCAACCCCATGGGCTACACAGCCATATGATCTTGTTCCTTCACTTCTATAAGACCCAGTCTCCTACCTGTACACAGGGAGAATTTTATCAGCTACTTCAAAGGTTGTGAGGTTTTAGTAAGATAAAAGCTTTAAAGCACTTAGCTTAATGCCTGGTTCATTACAGGTTCTGAATAAATGAGGAACACTGTTTTTCTGTGACTTTCCACCCTACATAATTCCTCAAACCCTTTTCCAATCAATTTCTGATCAGAACACTCTCTCAAGTGAGGATGTCATACCATGACCACTGCCTCAGTACAGCTGGCCTTCTTTGGATGTGGAAGTTGGCTTGGACTCGGGTAGGGTAAGGAAGCCCACATTTGACCAGTCCATGAGATTCTGTCTTTATTCATTATTTTTGCATTTTTAAAATTTTGAGTTAATTTTAGATGTACAGAAGAGTCACAAAAATAGTACGGAGTTCTCATAAACCGTCGTCCCATTTTCCCCTTAGGTTAACATCTTAGGTGACCATAAGCCATTTATCAAAACCAAGAAGCTAACCTTGGTACATTAAACACAATTAATAAAAGTACAGAGTTTGGATTTTACCAGTTTGTCTGTCAATGTCCTTTTTCTGTTCTAGTATCTAATCCAGGATTCCACCTCGCATTTAGTTGTCATGCCTTCTTAGTGTCCTCCACCCTGGGGCATTTCCTGAGTCGTCCTGGCCTTTCATAACTTGACTCTTTTGAAGAGTATTGTCAGTTGGTTTGTAGAATGTTCCTCTGGGTTTGTCTCGAAGTTTCTCATGATTACAGTAAGGATAAAACAGAGGTGATATTCCATTCTCAGAGTACCATATCAGGGGGTACATAGTGTCACTATGTATTATTAGTGGTGTTAACCTTGATCACTTGGCTAAATTGGCATCTGCCAGGATTCTCCTTGTAAAATTGCTATTTCCCCCTCTTTATAAGATTTTGATCATTCCCATCTTTTGCTTCTCCAGGATTAAGAAATTGAAACCAAGAAACCTGTCCTCGCACTAACTTTTCCACCCCTACATGCCTAACTGCTCCCCCAGCCACACCCATTCCCTATTATCTACCTGGTCACTTTCCTCTGAGTTTTCCTGAGTCTGGCATTTGGAAGTGTGTGCAGACGCCAGATGCAGACATACCTGCAGTTGTTCTCTGGTTCATCTTCAGGCATCTTGCTGAGGTCCTGCATTTCCCGTTTACAGTGGCACTCCGGGCAAATGTGGCCAGTAATTGTCCACAGGAATGTCCAACCCCTTTCCCAGGTCTGGTCCCAACCCTTGAACACTTCCTTCAACATTTAACATTTGGGATTTTAAAATCTCTAATAGCATTTCTTTCCACTTGGCCGTGTATAACTCCTTGCTATGCACATCCCATATCCGTGAGCTTTCCTCTTCTAGAACCACCACAAGGCTCCTTACTCCTGCAAGAGTTTGCTGTCATCAGAAGTCCTGCCAGAAGAGCAGATACACAGCATTTTTCCAATTGATCGTGTGTGGATAGATGTGCTCATCCCACCCTCCCCGTTGTCTCCACCTCCATCTGCCCCAAGTTTATTCCATTTCAGAGTCTTCTCACACTGCCCCTTCAGATGATGCAGGGCCATGGCACTTCCTCCAGGTTCACACAGGCTCTGTTTTTAAAAGCCCCTGTGTCTGATTGTGTAAAATCCTCCGAAAGCCTCAGGAGATGACCTCATCAGTCCCACTCCCTCTTTGCACTTTGGTTACTATTGCCATGTAAGAAGTTACTCCAAAATGTCAAGGTTCCAAACAACCATTTTATTTTGCATATGGTTTTGTGGGTCAGGAATCCGGAAAGAGCTTGGTCAGGCAGTTCTAACTTGGGGTTTCTCATGCAGTTGTATTCAGATGTTGGCCAGGGCTGCAGCCATCCGAAGCCCCAAGTGGGCTGGGTGTTCAAGATGGCGCACTCCTGTGGCTGACAGGTGATGCTGGCTGTCGGCCATGGACTGGAACGCCTATCTATAGGCTGGGTGCGTGGACTCTCCAGCATGGCAGTCTCAGGATAGAAACAGGCAGAAACTGCGTGGCTTTTTCTGACCTAGCCTTGGACTGGATTCCAGGTAGAGCCTGCCTCTGCATAGGAGCAGTGTCAAAGAATCAGTGGACATATTTTAACCCTCCTACACCCTCCTCACAGCACCTAGAACACTATTCCTCCAGGACCACCTTCTCTGACAGGGTTCTGGCTGCTCCCAGCCCATCATATCTTTTCAGCTGAGGCTTTGAGTGCCTTCCTTCCATTCCCCTGGGGTGGTGACTCACCAGGCCCCACCTCCCTTGGTTTGTGGCTGCAGGGGGCCTGGGTTCTGGTCTGGACTCTGCTACTGTGTGATTTTAAGAAAATGACTTCACCTCTCCTGGCCTCTGTTTCCTCATCTGCAAAGCAGGAATTAGGAACAACCGCACTTCACAGGCTGTTAGGATGAGAAAAGATAATGTAAGTTGCACACCTAGCACACTTCACCCATCGTACGTGCTCCTGATCGTGGAAGAAATGACTGTGGGCAAGTCATTTTCCCTCTTGGAGCCTTAGTTTATTTCTCTCTGAAAGGGGGATAATAATTCCCCTGTCCTGCTTCACCATGCAGATGAGAGAATTCTTAAATGGGCTGCAGGGAGGGCTGGCCCAGAGGTCAAACCCTGGCCCCACCTGGGCGAGAAGGCACCTTTGTCTATGCCCAGCTGGAGTGGATGAGACTTGTGTGCCAGGCGGCCAGGTGTGACCCAGAGCTGGGAGGCAGGCAGGGCAGGGCTGCTATCTAACCAGTGGGGTCTTATCAGATCCGGGCTGGCCACAGCTGGGCCTCATGAAACAAAGAGGCTTTAAGAACCAGGCTAGGGTGTGGGACAAGGGGCTGAGCCCCAGAAGGTGCAGCCGCCCAGGGGCCAGGGGGCCTGGGAGGGGGAGCTGCCACTGCCAACCCTGCCAGAGAGATCTCCCCAGATGGGGCACCCTCCCAGGTGGGAAGCTGGGCCCGTACTCTCACTCAAAGGCCTCCACTGCTGGAGTCTGACATTCTTTGGGGCGCTTCCCACTCCGACATGTCCCCCCAGACCCTCAGCTCTGCCCTTGCCATGGGGCACAACACTTCTCCCCAACTCATACTTTGCAGTCTCCCTTCCTGGCACTTCTAGTACCAACTACACTGGCTCCCAGTCCCTGAGGGTGCTCTGAACTTCCCCTCTGCGCATCTGTTCCTGATGATCCATCTGCCTACCCTGCCCAAGTCACTCATGCCCCTGAAGGCCCATTCCAAAGCCTCCTCCAGGAAGTCTCCAGGCATTGTGCATCCGGCTCCAGCCCCTGTCTGAGGGCTCTGCTCTTCCTCTGATGTCACACTGTTTGGAGCTTCTTTCCAAATCTTCATTCCTGGCAGAATCGGCTGAGCCTAGCAGAAGCCCAGGCCTGTCAGGACCAGAGTTTACAGTTGTACAACTTGTGCACTGTACAAGGGCTCTAGGCTGAGCAGGCAAGGGGGGGCTGAAATCCAGATGTGCCGCATGCCCCAGCATGAACCCGGTGCTAGGGTGTCTTCTAAATGAACTTCCTCCTCTTGGCACCAGACCAAAAGAGTTGACTTTTCAGTTGGGTGTCCCCGGGGGGTAGATTTTTGCTACTTTTCAATGGAAGGTGCCGAATTCCAGTTGCCATACAGGGCCACAGGTGCTAGCAGCAGGTCTACTGCCTAAAGGACTGTAACTTGAGTTCAGCCCTTTCCAATATGAGCCACTCACTATCAGAAGCCATTCTGCAGACAGCGCCCTGAGGCCCATGTGTGTTGGGGGAGAGGGGCAAGTGCAGGCCCACAGGGCTTCCAATAAACCATGCCCTGCACTTACTGGGGCTTTCCAAATAAGAGCTAGGAGGCTGCAAGGCCATCTTGGGGAAGGTACAGAGAGCCCTTGGTTGAAGGCAATTGGCACAGGTGGCTCCAGAGGCCTCACTATTCACTCTGGGTCTCACTGTCTCCAGGTCTCCCTGGGAACCTGTGGATTTAGGCATAGTCTCTGCACCTTGCCTGGACTAGCCTATTGGGGGCGAGTTTCTTCCCGATGCACTTCCAAGGTCGAGGGGGAGCAGGCAGAGAGAACAGGATCCTGGAGGGTCCCTTGAACCCTGGTAGACCTTTGAACAACAAGGAGAGAGGATATGTAATGGGAAAGCCCTAGATGTCACCCTTACAGGTGAAGCCACTAAGGCTAAAGAAGGGCCAAGGTCAAGGATGCTGAGGTTAGGGGAGCTGGATCGCCTGCTTAAAAACCCCAAAGTTAACTTGGGTCCTTCTTCCCCAGCATGGCTCATCCAACCTTGGCCTCCATCCTGGTCATTCTTTTGCCTAAACGTCTACAATCCGTCAACTTCTCTCTGACCCTACTACCCCCTCCCCAGTCTCAGTCACCAACTTCTCTCCCCAATAAGTGGACTCTCTGCTTCTACTATTGCCCCCCTAATCTATCCCCCATTTTGTAGCCAGGTGAGCTTTCAGAAGCAATCTGGTCATGAGCCTCCCCTGCTTCAAACCCTCTAGGTGCTCCCCGGCCCCCAAGATTGAATCCAAATGCATGGAACATGGGTTCTGTGTCATCTGACTCCTGCCCACCTCAGCGCTTGCCAAGCCCACATGTATGTGCATGGTTTTGCAATGCTGGCCTCACGGTGGTTCCTCTAAGCCCTCAGGCTCACTCGAGCCCCCAAGTCTTTGATACCTTATTCCTCTTGCCTGCCCAGCAAATTCCTTCTTGCCCAGTTGTAGCATCCTCACCTTCAGGAACTTACGTAGTCACCAGCTGCTCCCAGCTGCTCCCGTAGCCCATGTGAGGATGTCAGTCACAGCACTTAGTGCACGACGCGGACATCCCTATTTCCCACCATTCTCCCTCCCTCCCTAGGGGTTCGCTGGGGGCAGGCACCTACCGGGCACAGTGGCCGACACAGGGGCATCCAGTAAACATCTGCTGTGAGTGAAGATCACGGCTGTGAATGCAGCAGCCCTGGGGGCTGAGCCTGGGCCCAAGTGGAGAGGCAGGAACTGAATCTGCAACTGCCTGGGCCTGGGCACTGCACACAGCACAGGAGAGATTGGGGCCAGCACACCGCAGAGGTGAAAGATGACAGTCAGGCCATCTCTCCTTGTCTCTTCGTTCCCTTATCTCTTCAGATCTGAGCCCAGGATCCCCGGAAAAACTGTAGGGCCCCACTCCCACCCTAAGGTTGGAATTTTGAGGGCCTGAATTGGGACAAAGTTTTTTACTGAGACTTTTTGTTTTTTGAATCTTTATTTGAAGAATAGATGTGTTCCCTGAGGAGGCCCATCTGGACGAGAAAGGTCTGGAGACACCAAATGGCTCTGTCTGCTGGACCAACTGTGCCCAGGCTCAGCAGGAGAGGCACCTTCTCTCTCTCCCCTTCCTCCATGACCTGGAGAGTCACCCACTCCGTGTATCCACACTGACCAGCAGCTGTCATCATAATCAGATCTCCCTGGTAGGATGTCTACAGGGAGGGCATGTGTGAATGAATGGACAAGAGCATCTTGACCTTGACCTTATATTTCTCAATGTAAGTGAGTTCATGGGCATTTGGGTCCCTGTGGGCCTGGTCAGTGTGTCTGCCGCAGAGAGGAGGGGCCACCGCAGATGTGCTGACAAAGCATATTTCCAGACCTGATGTGCTGAGCATGACTTTCTGGAGATGACCCAAGTTGCCCAGGGAAAAGCTTGGTGGTGAAAGAATGGGCCCAAGAGCCAGTCTGGAAGGATTCAAATCCTGCTTCTGTCACTTTCTGTGTAACCTTGGGCAAGTTATTTATCTTCCTCATGCCTTTGTGTTCTAATCAGAAAACGATATTAAAGTACACACCGTATAGGGTTGTTACGAGAATTAAATGGGCTGCCAAGTATAAAGATCTAGAATAATGCTAGCAAAGGTTAGTCTTCATTAAATGACAGCAATTATCATTATAACCTATGGGGCCTATCTCTCCAGATGACACAGACCCCTGAGTAATGCAGTTTTCCCTGGAGTTTCCTTCCACGGAGGCGGGGTCGGTAAGGTAAGAGTCTGAGCAGTCATCCCCCGCACTCCCAACGTGATCATCTCAGCGAGAAGACAGGACCCGGCAGTGACATGCTTTAGCAACGGGCTCCCCACAGTGGGGAAAGCCCTGATTTGTAGCATCTACCAATTTCCACAGTTTCCATAGCCACCGTGCCTATTTCAACTGGCTCACAAAATTCCTGAAAATTGAACAGTTGTACCACTGGACCTGGAATCTCAGCTGATCCGTAGTGAGTATGGAAAAACTTGCCTTGGGATGGAGGGACTGAGAGAAAGTGGAGAAAGGGGTCATTCTGTCTTGGCAAGAAAACGGGCCTTCTCTCGACTAAGCAGTGTTCCCCAAAGTGTGGTCCATAGGCCATTTGCCCTGTTTAGGGTGTTGGTAAAAATAAGTTCCTGGGCCTCGCTGGATCTATAAAAGAATCCCAGAAGTGGGGCCAGGAATCATCTTTAAATAAGCTGCTCAGGTGATTGTGAGGTTTGAGAAGTGCTAGGTCAGGAGGATCTCTAACCAGTCCGAGAAGTCGGAATAGGCTACAGACAAATGTGAATTCTGCAGAATCTTTGCATGCTGCATGCAGTCCATTGTCAACAGTGAAGAGTTAGAAACCAGGCCCGAGGGCACACTGAGATGGTTCTAGATGAGGAAAGTGACCATGGACTAGTTATATCAGTTCTCTCTCTGGTCCAGCCATGTTTAGGGCAAATTTTGTGGTCAGTATGTGAAGGCCCTGCCCAGCGCAGAGCACAGCTCTCTGTGGGGACTTTGCAGAGCTCCTGGGTGATAAATGGCCTGCAGAGAGAGTGGGAGCTCTGGAGGTTTCGCCCTTGGAGGAAGGTGAGTCGCGCCTTACCAGGGAGGGAGCAAAGCCCCGTACAGATGCATCTGCGGCTGCCAACTACGTGCATTGCCCCGCTCAGCATCCCGGACTCTATGGCTCTAACAACTTAAATAATTTTTATTACAAAAGGAGGAAAAGACCAAAACACCCCCCAAATTCTCCCATGGGATTCCCCCTCCGCGCCAATAAATAAGGTGGGGGAGACTGACCGGAGGAGGAGGTGGGGGTCATGGTTCAGCAGAAAAGGGAGCTTAGCCTGGGCGGAGGGGACAAGGACACCCAGTCCCAGGCCCTAGGGTCACATTGGCCGGAACACAGAACTCTGCCTGCTGACAGCAACAGTCTCTGGATGCGCGTCTTGAGGAGTGTGGCCAGGGAGGAAGGTCATACCTCAGGATGGCCAGGACGCTGCCCCACCCTGTGGTCTTCTCGGTTGTGGGCAGTGTTGAGTCCAGCCAGCTCCCTGCTGGCTCCCAGGGAATCTAGCAGCATCGTCTGAGGTGCGAGCCCACCTAACGGGGCCTAAGGCAGGTGGAACGGCCTCTCCGTCAGGGGAGGCAGCCTGTGAAAACTGCAGGGAGAGCTGGCTGGGTTGGAGCCTCCGTGCCAGCCTCATGGTCTCTAGGACAGAAGTACAGATCACTACCCCTCACCAGCTCAGCCTGCAGCTCTATCACTACACCAAGATGGGGGTGCGGGACACTGGCATTGCCCAGTCAAGTGTCAATGGCGTATCTCCACGGTGGGGGAGATGGCAGGAACCAGTGCCCACAGCTCAGGTCCCTTCCAGGGCCAGCACCCTCCTGGCTGGCAGGCCTCTGGACCCAGCATGGCAGTTCCGGGAGGGCAGTGGTGGGGTTCTTTCAGCTCCCCGCCCCAGACATGCCCAGCGGGTGGAAGCTGCCCTCTTCTAGCAACAGACGCCCCAGGCGGTAGAGCAGCTGGGGGTACCAGTGCACACCCTCACCCGGGGTCCAGCTGCCCCACACCAAGCTGTGAAATAGTCGCAGGGGCCAGAAGGCCAGCTGAGCCAGCTGGTGGTCAGCCACCGCTGCAAAGCAGGAAGCCACCACATCCTCCACCACCAGAGTCCCGTGCCTCGTGAGTGGGGCATACGCCCCAAGGGCCACGTGTGTGGAGACAGCTGCCACTCGGGCAGGCTGAAGGCCTGGCACCCCGGCCACCAGCACATACTGGCCGGGCTGCACGTGGCTGGCAAATGTGGCCCGGAAGCGGGCTGCTGGCTCTGTGTGATTGTCAGCCGTAAACAGCAGGTGGGCAGGCGTGAGTGCCAGGCGGCGAGGGGGGTCCTGCGTCTCGATGACCTGGAAGGCCCTCAGCTTGTTGGGCTCTCGGTCCAGGAAAATGAGCACATCACTGAAGGTGGGGCTCCCATCCTCCCCCATGGCCAGCACCCGGTCTCCTGGCCTCACGGCTGACAAGGCCACACGTGCCCCACTCTCCAGGCGCACCTGGGCTCCAGCAGGGAAGCAGCCACCCGTCTTGGCTGCGGCCGAGTGCTCTGTGGGAAGAAGGGACATGAAGGTGTTACTGCTGCGGAGCTGAGCCTTCCAGCCACAGCGTCCCTCCCCTGGCCAGCCTGCCCAGCCAGAGCTCCTCTTGCTCCCAAAGAGGCCCCATCACCACATCCTGGCCCGGCTTTTACCTCCCATGCAGGCTTGAACCTGCCCCCAAGCCCAGCGTGACCTCCTGCCCCCTTCTCCCAGCCCAATCCTGTGCCAATGACAGGAGCACACTGGCGTTCTAAGACCCAGTTGGTGAGAGAAAAGGGGCCCTCCCGAAGCCCATGTGATGCCCCCCATCTGTTCACATCCTGGCAATGCTGTGAAAAAGTCAGAGGCCAGGGCTCAGCTGAGCCAGGCAGTGGTCGGCTGAGATGTGACACCAGGAACACTTCAGCCTCGTGGACAAGGGGAAGCCGCTTAGCTCCTCTGGGGTCTAGATGTCCTGTATTTCTCAGCCCTTGCTTAGAGGCTTCTAAAACATGGCCCTCTCAGACTGACACCCCAAGTTCTGTGCCAGAGCTGGCCCTTTGAGTCCATGGAAGTGAGAGGAGAGCCAGCCCATGGGGCGAATACAGACCCCTGGGGCAGCCTCCGAGTGAGCAGTCGGGCTGGGGGTGGATTGGGGAGAGGACACAGTCATCATCTTCACTTCATGTGCTGGGTCCTTGTGCAGGGACAGGACACAGTGGCATCAGCAGGGAGGATGGGGAACAGTGTTTAGGGGTCAGGACTAAGGAATGGAAGTGGCCACCCTGGGAGCCAGCCCTGGGCCAGTATTCGCAGAATCAGGGTGGATGGGACTTGAGGTGGACACAGTTGGCAGGGGGCGTGCTAAGTGGAGGGGTCAGGCTGTGGCTGTGGGTCAGGGTGGGATCACCCCTGGAGCCCAGCGAGGATCAGGAATACCAAACTTCGGGCCTGGGCTCAGTGTGCTGGGTCTGTGCGTGGGACAACTACACGGTGCCAGTGTGGAGGGCTCAGCCCGAGGCCAGGTGGGGCCAGGCTGGTACCCACACAGGAACCATTCGAAGCTCTCATGGCTGGGTTCAGTGTAGGTAACATGGACACTGACAAGGCTTGAGGGAGGGGCGAGGCCCCAGTGCCTGCCACTTCTGATCAACAAGGCGGCCGATCTGGGAAAATCCACTTTATTGAGTCCACTTTGTTTATTCTGGCTATCGTGGTTGGCTTTGGCCCAAAATGTCCAGCTTCAGGGCCCTGGGGGGAGAGGATGGGGACGCCTGCGCCCCAGGGAAGCCTGACCTGCAGCTGGGTGGTGGGTTCTGAACCTCTGGGCTCCTGATCAGCCCTGCTGGTGTCTGGACACACCCTGGCCCCTGGCCCCTGCCCCACCACCCTCCCTGTTCTGCACCAGGCTGGGTGGGGAGGCATGTCTGTCAGCCTGGCTTCCTCCATCTGTCCAGCTTGCTCTGTCTTGCACCTCTTGTGGCAGGGTCTAGACTGTGGACTGCCAGGTCAGCACCCAGCCACGCTGGGACAGGGCCCTATCTCCCTAGGCTCCCCCATGGCACTACCAAGGGTGGGATGAGCAGGCGGTCATGAGTAGCCTCGGGGAGCGCCGCCGACGTCCTCTTCCCCAGGGTCCCCGCCTCCATCCCCGGGCGGGCCTCTTCACCTTCTCGGCCCCAGCGGGCACTGTGCCGCCTGCCCACGCCCTGCGGCCCCGGCCCCGGGCCCAGCCCCCTGGCGGCGGCTCACCGGACTTGACGGAGCAATGCACGTGGGCCTTCGACTCGTAATACACCCAATCGAAGCCAGCCTCCACTGCCAAGCGTGCCAGCAGTCCGTATTTATTGCGGTCGCGGTCCGACGTGGTGATGTCCACTGCGCGGCCCTCATAGTGCAGGGACTCCTCCGAGTGGTGGCCGTCCTCATCCCAGCCCTCAGTCACCCGCAGCTTCACACCGGGCCACTGGTTCATCACCGAGATGGCCAGAGAGTTCAGGCGGTCCTTGCAACGCTGTGAGAGGAATGTGCGCGAAATTAGGGGGAGGAGCCGGCTCCCGGGCAGGGGCAAGCGCTGCCTCCCCATAAACTTTCCCACCGCACCCACTGGAGTTGGAAGACCGGGGAGGATTCTCTGTCCCTTTCCCTTAGGAACAGAGGGCCCTAACCGGCTTCCTCCCATGCTAGCATCGAGCCGCTCCCAGGGATGGGGACCGCATGGTGGCGCCACAAATCTGGAGGGCGCATGGAGGCGCGCACCCTCGGGGTGCCCTTCTCTGAGGGCTGATCCCCTTCCCTCCTGTGCTCTCTCTCCCCAAGCTCTGGGTATGGGTCCCTGCACACATAAGGCTCCGCCTTTTGCTACGCCTTTTGAGCGCCCGGTCCCTCTGTCTCGCCAAAGCCCGGAGGCAGGAGGTGGTCGGGGAGCCGACTGCCTGCGGCTGGCCTGCTAGGCGTGCAAGGCTCGAGGTGCCCAGTAGGTGTCACCGCAGCCTCAGGGCTGAGGCCCGGGACGACCGGCTCTGGAGGCGCGGCAGGTGCAGAGCACCCCAGCAGCGTCGGGAGGAGGGGTGTGTTGGAGGGGAATCCCAGGCCTGCTTGGATCCCTCCAGAGCCACAGAGAGTTTCTGCTGGGTCCTTCTTACGATCCCAAACCGGCACGCACCCGCATCCGCACCCTAGATAAGGCAGCCCAGACACTAGTAGGCTAGTGCCCCGGCCCGCCTGGTGGGGGGCGACACAAGGCGCGTGCGGCTGTTGGTTGACAATCCCAGAGCCCTCAGCACCTCTGCGCCAGTGGGCCGCCCCTGTACCGGAAGGCACCGGAGAAACCGAGTTTCTGATCTCGGGGAGCCAGCTCCACGATCCTCCTCATGTGGAGGTGGGGTAGAGCCGCGTTCTGCGGGAAGAACGGAAGGGTACCATCCATGATTGCTGCCTCCCCCGTGTCTGGGTCCTGAGAGCCCAGGGTACCACGCAGCTGAGTGGGGGAAAGGGAAGCAGGGGCCGGGGCCTTGGCCTGCAGGGGGGGCGCCCTACCGCCAGTCCTTGACTCTGAGGTGCTAGGCGCCGCCAAATGTGGGCAGCAGATGTCTCAAACTACCCCCACCTGCGGAGCCTGGGCCCCACAGACCCTTGGACTCGGCCTCCCAGGAACCAAGAGCGGCTACAACCCAAAGCCAGGCCGGTCCTTCCCGGCGCGCAGGATGGCTGGGGGCGCTCACTGCGCCCGGAGGGGGCTCCGCTTGCTTCTTCCTGGCCCTTGCCACCACGCTTCTAGCCCCCCACCTATGTCCGCCCCGCGGGCCCGGCTCCCCGCCCCTCTCTCCCCCACGGCCCCCACCCCTTCGGGTCCAGAGCCCGGGCGTGCGCTGTCAATGATTGCCCAGCCCGTGGCCCGGATCCTTATCTGCAT
Organism: Propithecus coquereli; assembly: GCF_000956105.1. NCBI lineage: Eukaryota > Metazoa > Chordata > Mammalia > Primates > Indriidae > Propithecus > Propithecus coquereli. Next base: position 1,070,455 of record NW_012142745.1, read on the forward strand.
TCCTCGGCGCCCGGCCCGGCCCGGCCACCAGCCAACCTTCGGCCCCGACACCGGCCGGCCAGCCCCGGCGCCAGGGCGCATGCTGAGGGCCGTGGTCTAGCTGCTCTTCCTCAAGGATCTAGAAAGCCAGCCGCCTGCTTGCGGGGGAAGCCTCGGGAGACCCCAGTGGAAGGGGGCGTAGGTCTCTCCTCTCGAAGACCCGGCTTCAGGGAAGGAAGTTTGCGCCCCTACCCTTGGGCGGAGTGCGCGGGTCCTGCTCCAAGCCTGCAGACTAGCTTCGGCCCTGCTCGCTGCCTTCCTCGGGCATCTCAGCCCCTCCCTTCCACTCCTTCCTGTCCCCTCCACCAAGTCTAGGGATCCCCTAAGCTCAGTCCCAGAGCCCAAAGGCCCTGGTACCCCACCCTTTAACCGCAGCCGCGCCGCTCAGCTCTCTGGACAGACATGTGGGCTCGCTCGGCGGGTTCCCTTTCCCACCTCCGCCTCTCTCCTCAGCTCCTCCTTGCCATTCCTTAACCCCAGACCCAGCCGGGATACTGCTCCAGGAGGGGGCAGCGCAAGGAACCAAGAGCGCAGCGGGGTAGGAAAAGCCATGGGGTCCTCAGCGCCCAGAGCTTCTTCGCCTCAGGGGTGCAGAATGGCTTCAAAATGAAGGGGGCACGGCTGTGCAGGTTAGGCCAGGAGGGACTGCGTGGGTCCCGAAGGCAAAGGAGGCAGCTGGATCGCGGTACCTCCGGGTGCCGTGTCTGGCCTGAGCTGCCAGCACTCTGGGGCAGAGGGGCCGCCGCCAACCTGCTGGGCTGTGGCTTGGCAGCGGGAAGTTCTTCTCGCAATCTCCGGCGGGCTAGGGGATGCCGACACTGCCGCCGGGACCCCTAGCCGGCCCATCCTGGGCAGGAGGCAGCCGGGCTTGGCGAGAGGGGCAGGTGCCAGGGGGCGTGCCAGGCAGTCCAGAAAAGGTGCTGGGGGGCGGGTAGGGCCGGGCAGGTGGCGGTGCTTCGGCGGCAGCGCGCTGGGAGAGCGGATCGCGCTCACCTGGGTCATGAGGCGGTCGGCGCCTGTGTTCTCCTCGTCTTTGAAGATGATGTCAGGATTGTAGTTGGGGGTGAGTTCCTTGAAGCGCTCGGAGCTGCGCGCGATCTTGCCTTCATAGCGCCCACTGGCGCCCAGGGTCTTCTCGGGCACGTTGGGGCTGAACTGCTTGTAGGCGAGCGGCACGAGTTTGCGCGGCGGCCGCCGGCGGCTGCCCACCACCCGACCCGGCCCGCAACCCCGTGCCGCCGGCACCACCAGCAGCAGCAGGAGCAGGCAGAACCGCAGTCGGGGCCGGAGCCAGGCGGGAGACATGGCCAGGGAGCCCGGGAGAGCGGCGGGCGAGGGCGCCTGGTGGGCTGATGGGTGGGCGGGTCGACGGGAGCGTTGCAGGGAATCAGGCGTCCGGGTGGCTCTGGGGGGCTCCAGGCGGGGGCGCCATGGGCGGCGCGGCGCGGCGCAGGGCCGGCGGGACTCAGGTGCGGGGCGGGGGCCTGGGGCCCTGGCTGGTGGCGGCGCGCTGTCCCCCTCGGCGCCTCGACTCTGAGCTGCCGGGCTCGCCGGCCGCCAATAAATAGGCCGGCCCGTTTGTTTTGGCAACGCGGCGGCGGCGGGGGGCGGCGGGCGGCGGGGCTGCGGGCCGCCGGGCTGGGCTGGGCTGGCCGGGCCGGCGGGCTGCAGGGCCCCGCGGTTAGCACCCCGGCCCGGCGGTCAGGCGGCTCGGGCGGAGCGGGAGCTGCTGCCGTCTGCGGCGCAGCCCGGGGCCGAGTGAGAGGGGAAATGGAAGAGATCCGGGCTCGGGCCCCGCGCAGACCGCACCCTACCCATGTCCCTGCCTCCTGTGCGCTCGACAGCGAACCTGCAGCAAGGGCAGCACAGCCTCCTCCCCCTCGGGCGGGCGGCCCCGGCACTAGCCAGCCCTCGTCCCGCTCGCTCCTCGGCCGCGCGTCCGCCCGCTCGCTGCCCTCTGCGCCCCCTGCACTGCCTGAGTTCGCCCTCCCCGCCCGGACGCGCCCCACCCCGCCCTGGCCTCGCCTACCAGCTCCTCGCAGCTCTGGGGTGCCCCGCCAGGCGCAAACCTCCCGGACAGGAGCTGCCACCCCCACGCAGACCGCAACCCACGGCGCGGCCGGACGCGAGGGGCGGGGGGTAGTGGCCGGACCGCACAGCCGCCTACGGTGTCCCCTGCGAGGAAGCAAACCCAAAAGGCAGGAGGCTGCTCATAACCTGGCGCCGGACCCTAGCCCAGGCAACGGGCCCTCTCCGCCTGATGGAGCTGGGTTCTGTACCAACCCAGTGCACATCCCACGGCCTGAGCCTGCTGGGTGTGAAACTGGGGGTGGGGAGTGCAGCCTTTTGAAGAGTCAAACGGGGGTTTGAATTGGAAACACTGTTAAAACAAACAACATGAAGTGGCAAAGGGATAGGCCAAGACACAGAGAAGAGCAGCTAAAATGGTAACATCTAGAGAACACGGAGGACCCCCGACTGGCCATGTTAAAGAGAGGCAGCAAAGATGTCAACAACAGGAGCTTGCGAAGAATGCCCAAACATTCATAGCCACCGCACTGCTGCACAATTACTCTCTGAGATCTACATTACAAATTTAAAAGGGCGGAGAATATGTAGAGGTAGTCAGAGAAATGAACATGGGTTATGTATTTTAACATGACATTCAGGAAAGCTGAATGATTTTAGGATCCATTCTGCCAAAACAAGAAAAGGCAAATATGTTAAAAATAGAAGACACCACCACCGCAACACCAGACTATATGATTTGGTTGCAATATATTCTACGAAGTCAATAAGGATAGAAATAAAACGATGAGAAAATAAAAGTCATAAAGATTCTCATTATTACAATAATGTTAATACAGTAGGTACCATTTTATTGGTACTTGCGTGCCTGATACATGGGAGCTATTGGGTGTTATCTTCCTAAGTGTTCTACTTGCATTATCTAATTTAAACTCAATGGCCAAACGAGCTATTACTACCCATATTTCACAAATGAAAATACTGAAGTTCAGAGAAGGTAAGCCACTTAAGCAACTTGGCCATGGCCAAGCAGCAGTGATTGAAGTCCATGGGGCTGACCCAGCCGCAGGCTTCACGGGTGCAGATGCATCAGCCCCTCTCTCTGTGCGGGACTCATCCATCAGCACAACCTGTGTTTGGGGCTGAGGGAGCTTTTCACAGATTTACTTACACTCTCTGATCAGTTTTGTGAACACAAATTCAGGACTAGAAGGGACTCAAAGAGAATGTTTAATCCGAGCACTTGATAGTACAGAAAAGGAAACTGAGGCCCGCAGAAGGAAATTTAGGATGGGTCCACCAGGAGTGGAGTGGTGCCTGTGTCTTGGAAACAAAAGGATGGCCTCCTTTTCTCCCCTTTGCCCGAACTTCCTCCCCACCCCCCATGTTCTTTCTTACCTTATCATTCAGATTCTGTTTCTTAGTCATAGATTAATGTTGCTTCTTTTTCTTGAAAGCTTTCCAAGTGCTTTAACTAGTACTTCCCAGGGCTCAAGAACTATCCCCTGCAATATTCTCCATCCCCTTTCCCTGCTGTCTCCCCTACCTCAGGTTTCTGGGGCAGGGTCAATACCTCTTCCAGACCAGACAAACAGAGCTCTCTGTTGTTACAGAGCTCCAAGAAAGAAAAGCCCATAGGCTTCCAAGGTCACCTATCCCAGTGTTTAATAATAATCTTCTAGAGAAGTTGTGCCTTAAGTTCAATCTTTCTCCCTCCCTCTCTAATGCAAATTCAACCCCTTTCCTCATTTTCTGGCCTTAGTGAATCAGGCTATTATTCTGCTTATCATCCCATAGACATGGTCTTGAAGAGTTGTTAAATTCATTTTGCATCTTCTTTTCTCCAAGTGAAAGACAAGTTCTCTCAGAGGTTACTAATTTATAACCATTTTGTTAGTTTTGCCAATCATCCTCTCTTTTCTCCTCTCTTAACTGTGACTCTTTTTCTATTGGATACAAATGTGGTAAAGGTCTGATGGGCGTGGTAAAGGTCTTAAGTGCATGTGCTGCAGTGCCGCTCCGGCTTGGCATCAGGTGTGCCTCTGCGCGGCTGCCTCGTTGGCTGACATTGGGCTTCACCAAGACTAGACCCTCCTCTGCCAGGATAACTTTGGAGCAGTGTGTACTGGGTGTGTACTGGAAGAGGCAGATGGAGACTAGCATGTATCAAGCCTTTTCTCTGTGCCAGATGCTTTACACAATAAGTAAAATCTCCACAATAACCCTCTGTGCACTGCAATTATTATTCTCATTGTACAAATCTACAACTCCAAGCTCTAGAAGTAAAGTAAGGTGCCTGTGGTCCCACAGCCAGTTCCACAGCTAAAATTTGAACCCAGAGCTTCTCTACTCCAAAACTATACTTTTTTCTCAGGACATAATGGTGCTTCGAGATCTGAGTCTCAGATTGGCATCAGTCCAGTCTCCTTCAGTGGAGGAAGGGGCAGAAGAGGATGGAGATTGGAAGCACCATGGTTTCTACAGCAGTGACCTGGAGACTTTGAATCCAAGCTGGGCCTAAGGGCCTTGGTCATTTCTTGGCTGCCTTTGTTCTTAGCTGTTCGGTAGATGTAGAGTGACTTTTGAATTGGACCAGTCCCGTAGACCTATTAAACAAAGCCTGGATCTTTATCTGGTCATTGCCAGGCTCTGCCAGCAGTGAAACTGGAGAGTGGCCGTGTGCCATTCTGGAGGCTTTAATGGCCTGGGCCATCTCTTGACCCCATCATTAGGAGCAAGCTGCAGTGACAAAGCCTCATCAGGGCACTTCGAATCCAAGTCTTGGGCCTGTTGATAAAAATCACTTTCTTCTCTCCCCTTTATATCTCTTCTGCCCCTCAGCCAGCTCTATTTTGAAGAGAACAAATTTATTGCTTTGGATAATATGATTAATGTTTTGTTTAGAAAAATGAAAGTTGGAAAAATATATTGGAAACAGAGAAAAATATACCAGAGAACCTGATAATTTAAACATCTGTTTGGTAGACTACCATGTTAGTATTTTTAATATATCTTAATTTAACACTATAGTACAAATATAGAAAACTTACAGTATATAAGTATATATTCATCTATATGTGAATATATAAAAAATATAGCATATATATATATTGACACATACATACTGCCTAGATCTATTCTTTTACAGTCAACTACTCTTTTTCCTCCTTATCCTGCCACTTGACCAGATCAATGCAGCTCTAAATCCAAGGGTGCTGAGCCACAACCAGACAAGTTTCAGGAATGCAGTTAGTCAAATGTCCTCCGGTGACTCAGTGCAAGCAGCCCTGGCTCAGTAGAAAGAACACTACTAGACCTGGAGGTGGCAGACTCGTGCCTGAACTCTGTCTTTGCTACCTTCTACCTGTGTGACTTTGGGCAAGTCATTTCACTTCTCTCAACTTCAGTTTTCTCATCTATAAAATGAAAATAATATCACCTACCTCATAGAGTTGTTAGAGAGGGTTAAAAAATACAAGCTGTAAAGTACAAATGTTAGCATAATTCACTTTTAACCTCTGCTGGGTTTGCTTAGGTGTAGCAGCAGTTCTCTCATTCCTATTATCTGTCCAGGGAGGATATAGCAAGATGCTCCTGTGTGTGTGCCCCAAGATAGCAGTGGTGATTAGAAGGCCCTACATCTTTCCATTAGGGAGCATCTACCTTGACACGGTAGTGTATAGGCACATAGGATAGAAAATGCAAACAGAAAAGTAGAAGATACAGTTGTTGTCCTCAAGGAATTTACTATTTAACCTTAAAGATAAATCATGAAAGTAAATGGCAATTACAAACCACAAATGCCACTCATAAATGAGTACAGAATAATGCACTATAAACTAGATAGGTCAACACATAAGATGAATTTGGTCTAGGAGAACATGGGATTAAGAAACAATTAGCCTGGGGGTAGACCTCTTGGATGAAATCAGTTCTGAAGGAAGGAAGGGAATGACTAAAAGGAATGAAGAGGATAGTCAGGAAAGGGGACTGGTACAAGCAAGATGGTGGCCCTAGTAATGATGAAGAGCCAAGTTAGATGATCTAGGCAAGGGGGAAACCCTATCATTGCACAAAACCTTCACCAAGACCTCAGGCAGTTGACACCATTATCTTAATTTTACCAATGAGGAAACTGAGGTTCCGAGCTTGCATGTGAGGGAGTTGGAGTTGGAATCCAAGCCTGTTTGACTCCATAATAACACAGTCTCTTAGTGAGTGACTCCTAGGGCAGGCACGCTAGGTTGTTGACCTCTGTTCAAGTCAATAATTTTCTCTTCTGAATCTAAGGAACTGTTTTTTCTCTTTCAAGAGTTCTTACCTTCCTCTTTGGCTTTTAAGACTTCATTCTTTATTTGATTGACCATTTCCCCAACTGGTTGGGATCACTCAGACTTCTACTGTTGATTTTTTGAAGAATTTAGCAACTCCAAATTTGGCCTATATGCAGAAATGAAAGCATGCCTGTTTTTCAAGCCTCTGATCAGTCCAGAACACAACTGGAGGTCCAATTAGAGCCACTCAAAATTAACAATGCTTTGAAAGCTAGCTATTGATTAGAAATGGGGATGTCAAGTTGCCTTTGCCCAAATAATAAGCTCATTACAAGGTACTTCAGAGAGAGTCAGGCACTGAAGACCTTGCTTTGATGACTTTGAAAAGTTAGGAAAAGGCAGCGGAATTAGTTACAATGAGTGTTTTCCCCTCAAGTCAGGGACTAAAGATTGTGGGAAACTCTCATCTTACAGAAAAGCATTTGTGGATAGAAAAATATACATATAAATATATTTCTGTACATAAGATTATAACGTGTTTACTAATTAGTGAGTTTTATTTCTACCCTAGTGTCTCTATTTGGGAAGAAATTAGTTGCTTAATAGAAAACCTTGGAAAATGCTAGTTCAGTGACTGTTCAGTAAGGGTGGGTACCACTCTTTTAATACTCAAGTGACTCTGCTGACATGCCACCCCTTAACTACTAGTCCACCCACACTCTCTTCCTCATCCCTCCTGGTAGAGAGGGCACCCTAGGGATGCTGGGGATCTGTAGTCAAAGAAAGCAAGAAAGTAGTCACTTGCTTTTTAATAATTTGTATTCTTAGTTTCTGCAAAATGACAAATTCATTCCATTATGGTTAGCTAACAAAATGGTATTTAACCCTCACTCCCACCCTACAAAAGGTTAACCCAAATAACCAAGACTACTGTTTTATAGCCACAAATTTCTAAAACCACCCCAAGATACTGCTGACGTGAACAGGGGTGTGTGTGTGTATAATAATCTTTCTTCATTTATTCACTCAACAAAAAAAAATTTTGAGAACCTACTAAGTGCCAGACACTGTTCTAGGTGCTTGGAATGTGAGAGAACAAAAACAAAACAAAACAAAAGAATCCCTGCCCTTATGGAGCTTTATCTAGTGGGAAGGAGTTAGGGAGATAGACAATTAAAAACAAGCATAAAAGAGTAAGATATACAGATGCTCCTTGACTTACAATGGGGTTATGTCCTGACAAACACATTGTAAGTTGAAAATATCGTAAGTTGAAAATGCATTTAACACACCTAACCTATTAAACATCATAGCTTAGCCTAGCCTTCCTTAAATGTGCTCAGAACACTTACATTATCCTACAGTTGGGGAAAATCATCTACCACAAAGCCTATTTTATGATAAAGTGTTAAATATCTCATTTAATTTACTGAATACTGTACTGAAAGTGAAAAGCAGAATGGCAGTATGGGTACTCAAGATACTGTTTCTACTGAATGAGTATCGCTTTCTCATCACTATAAAGTCAAAAAATCAAAAGTCAAAGCATCATACGTTGGGGACCATCTCTAATAATAACAATATGTCAGAAGGTAATAAGGAAGGACTATGAGCAAAACACATAAAATAGGGTGAAAGAATTGGGGGTGCAGCCAGCATGTTGGGGGAGGAGGATGCAAGGTCAGAAGGCAGGTTGCTCCATTAAGTAGAATGGTTAGTACAGGCCTCACTGTGAGAAGGTGCCATCTCGGCAAAGACTTGAGAGAGGTGAAGGTTGCAACCAAGTGGATATCTAGGGGAAGAGCATTCTAGGCAGACGAAATTGGGTAGAGCAAAGGCTTGGCATGTCAGAGAAATAGCAAGGAGACCATTGTGACTGAAGAAGATAAAGCTGGGGGCCGATGGGGGGTGTGCAGCAGGGAGATGGAATGAGTGAGCTTGACTTTCTACTTTCTGATCAAGAGGGTGTTTTTCAAACTTTTTATACAGCTCAGAGTTAAGATAATTTACCCTTTAAAGAAATCTATGTATTGACATGTGAATACAGACCCAACATAGTTGAGTAACAGTAGGTAACAAAATAGTATTTATATACAGGATTCTTTAAACTTAAAAAACAAAGAGAGACTCATTGTCATAGCTCTACTTCATACACCTGGAAAAACTGGAGGGAAACTCTATCCTTTAAATATCAACTTTGGATTGTAGGCTTATTGAAAACAGGGAGTATGTCTTTGCAGCCATCCAGCAAGCATAATGCCCTTGTTCGGGGGATGCTAGTGAATAAGCACTCAGTAAATACATGGCTTGAGTTAATGTCTGTTTAATGTTTCCTGTTTCTTGTTGAATATGGGTTTCTCTATCTCATTCCCAACACATTTCCTACAAGCCTGTGCCATTCCTTTGATTCCTTTGTAGTGATCTGGAATGTTTTCCAATTGGATTTTCCTATTTGCAATTCAAGTCTATGAACAACATGAGGTTTAACCAACCAAGTGGCTTCCTAGATCCCCCTTCCTGGTCAGTAAATGGCCGTTCTTTGGAGCTTCCAATGAGGCTCTGTCTTCCTTTGGAGTTCTTCCCATTAATTATCCAAGGTGCTTAACTGTTGAAATGTTTCCCATCATCTTTAGATCATTTTGCTACCAGTTTCTCTACCTGCTTCAATTCCATTTGATGACTGCCATTAAGTTATTTTTGAGATTCCCATCCAGAAGCACGCACACCTCTTCTCTTAGATTCTCACTCCCAGGAACTGTTTCCCAGATGTCTTCTAATGGGAAGCTTAGCTCTCACCAAGCAGTCCCTGCTTCAAAATAGCTTTGATGAGTGACCCACAGGAGCCATGCTAGTCCCTGAATCATCATGCAGCACCCTAGGTGAGAAACATCCTCAAGTGTTCTCTGCTGTTGCTCCACCCCCACCCTATATGAACAGATTAAGTAAATGGTTTCATTTGGCACTGTTCTGCTATTTTCATTCTTCAAATCCTAAAAATGCACACACACTTTGACCGTTCAATAGTCCACAGTGCTGGTACTGGGGCCTCACTGCACTTCACCTCATTGACTGGTGACACCTCCAAAAGCAGTGTGGCCGCACCTTGTGCCCAGTGCTCCCTGGGTGCATGACAGCCAATTATAATACAAACTCAAAGTCAGCCACTTCACAAGCAGAGTGCCCTAGCAAGAGGAGCCTTCTCTGCCTTTTGCTGAACATATCATTGTGTTAAATTTTCCCTTTAGCACAATCCAGACACTGCACTTTTTAAATTCAAAATACCACTGTACAGCTTTTCCTTCTTTAATGATCTATTGCCTTTGACCTGCTATTCTAATTACGTAAATTATCCTGCCACATTTAATTCATACCTGTTACAGAAAGCAACTCAATGGAAAACCACCAGAAAACCACTCAAGTTGGGTCATCACTATCACCTTCATATATCATCACACTATTATTATTGATATTGCTGTTAGGTTACTAATGAAACAGAAAATGTTTATTACCAGCCAACTAGTACCTTCCCACTCCTCCCATATGTGACATAGGACCAATTGTGCCTTGGGAGCACCAGGTGGCAATAATAATGAAACTGGCAGTCTCCCCTTCTCACGTGGTGTTAGGCTTTTTCTGTCTTGAGTAAGGAAGCTCCTTAGCACCCAGGATTCCCAGCAGTCCTGCTCTTGACCCCTGAGCAAGACCCACACCCTGCAGGGCTTCCCTACCGGCTTCAACCCTTCTCCCCACCCCCTGCTCACCCTTCAAGGCCTGAGGTGGGAGGGAAAGGCAGGATGGAGTGCCAGGCAAGAGGATTACCCTTCCCCTACTCCATTCCCCCCTCTCCTGTCACCGATTTCTGACTGGCCCTCGATCCTATCAGGGGTCCATAAAGCTAGGAGGACTCTGGCCCGGGAGGGGGGGGTAGGGGTTAGGCAAACAGGCCAGGGAGGCAGTTGGTTGAAATTTAACCACAATATTCTTGGTCTCTATTGTTCTGAGTGAGGCCCAATATTTCCACAGCAGGATTATAGGATCTGATTAACCATGTTAGACAACAATGCTGAGCTGGGATGGGCTTCCCCTTCCAGCTGCCAATATGAAAAAGTAAATACAACACCCAGATTTCAGAAGGGACTCTCAGCAGCCCCCGAACCCTACTTCCCAATTCGCACCCCACTACTGTTTCTGGCCCCAAAATGGGGGAGGGAGGAAGAGTGTGGCACTGCACGCTCCCTTAACTACTGGCCCTTGGCCCAGCAGGACGAGTAATCCTGGCACAATCTTCCCAGGTGAGTCAATGGCTGTGTGCTCCCCACACCCTGGAGTTCTTCCAATGTCTCTTCCGGGTTCCCCTGGTAGGCTAGCCCAGATTCTCCAGAACCCATGAGAGTTGGGTGCTGGAAGGCTAGCACTCATCCAAAGGGGTCTGGGGGGTGGAAGGATAACAAAATCTGTTGGGCTCCAGATAGAGAAACTGAGTGAGGGTGGGACTTAATAACTCAAAACGGCCACTAAGCCTTTGCTAGAGTACTTTGGTGTTACCCAATGACTTCCTATGTGTCAGGGTGGAGAAATGAGACCCCGGAACTGAGGGGCTACACAAAAGAGCACTGTACTGAAAGTTTCAAAAGACAGGAAAGTATTCCTCCAAAGGTTCTGGGATGAAAAAGAGGAAAGATGGACTTCTAGCTCCTCAAATAAGAGGGGTCCCTTCCCCTCACACACAGACAAGCTACCTCACACCCTCCCCTCACTAGATGTTTCCCCTCATGGTGGATCTTCTGAGGCCCTGGCCAAGAGAACAAGGAAGAAACAGAGCAACAAGGAGCCCTGGGCCAGAGTATCCTGTGGCAGCTTCCGGGGGGGCGGTCACAGCAACTAGGGAACCCCCTTCCTTCCAAAGTGTGGGCTCCCTTCTCTTCCTGCCTTCCCCTCTGTGCCTAAGGACCTAGTATAGTCCAGTACAATTTTGCCAGCCCACACATCTATGGGTGTTAGTAACAGGGAATAGGAACTGGGTTCTTGAGCTCTGAGTGTGGGGGCTTCCTTGCAGTATGTCACTTACTCCTCCTGAAGTCTCTTCTTCAGGAAAATCAGAAGATAGGAAGACTTCAGAGCAGAGCTTAGAAAAACATATCCTGAAAAACATATCAAAACCCAGTTAACAAAGTTGTACCCTTTAATAGTATACCACCACAGTGATATTTTCCAATTTAGGATTAAAAACTGATCCTGTTCTCAAACAATATAATCTAAAGAAAGGATGAAAACCAAAAAAACACAACGGAAATGTGTCTATCAGCACAGACTACATTAACAGCACAAATAGTGAGGGGAAAGCAGAACAGATCAAATGAGTTTACCCTATCACAAGGGTCATCGAGAGGATTCAGGTTGCCCCTATACTCTCTGCAGCAAAGCTTCCTAGTTTTCTAAGTAGGAGAAAATGAGGAACGGAGTTAGTGGAGAGAAGAAACTGCCGCTGGTGACAATGTCAGGAACGAGACCAAACCCAGAACCAGGAGGAGAGGCACAGCCTTTTCCATTCCCCACTCCTCCCGCCATCTCTGTGCAGAGAGGACACAGGGGCTCCTGCTTATCTCCCACCAGACCTGGGCTAAGGAGGAGGTAAAGCCGTGGGAAAATGGGAGGTTTAAGTGAACAGGAAGGAAAGAAAAGGGAGTCCAAACGTACCACAGGATAAAAACGAGCAGCAGTAGGGCTGAGCACTCAGGAGATGCGAGCATCTCTCCTCCCCCAGCGCTGACTGGAGGTGCGCTGCCCCAGGCCTACAGAAGGATCGTAGTCGGAGTGGGGGGACGCTTTCCCAGTCCAGAGCATAGGAGCACAGGTCTCACCCTTTGCCACTGTACACCCCTGGAATTCCAGGGCTAGCTCCTCAGAACTCGGGGGAAGATGGAGACTAGAGAGTTTCTTCCTCCCTTCTCAATAACTTTCTATCCTTTGGAAACACTCCTTGATCTGGGAGACTGGCTGCCTGGTGACAGAAGAGAATGACCCTGGTGGGATTTTCTAGGACCCGGCTTGGGCTCTGCTTTTAAGGGTCACTGGCAAAGCCCCCAGTGAGGCATGAGAAAAGGAGGTGCTACTCAGGTAGAGTGCAAAGGGATGAGGCTTTCTCTCCCAGCAAAGTGTGCCTGTCTTAGCCGACTGTGGGGGGACCAGCCAGCAAGGCCAAGTAGGCCTTGCAACCTAGGTGGCGCTATTTCTCTACTTTTTAGGTCAAATTCCTGCAAGAACTTCCTAGAGGTCCCAAGTCCTGCTCCTGGTTTGCTGGCTTGCTCGTGTAAACCACCTTATATTATTTTTTTTTCTAAAAATACTCCAAAGCAATTGAAAGAGTCCCTTCTCCCACCAGCCAGCCCCTGGCCCCAGCCCCGGCCCCGGGGAGCGGGCGGGTAGGCGGGGAGGTGGGCCACTGCTTTATTAAACACAGGGAAAACTAATATTTACGGAATAAAATTTATGGAGCAGCCACGAGAATTCGACCCTTTTATGTGCATGTGGAGTGGGGGTTGGGCCAGGCTGGGGGCCTCAGGGAGGGGCCCAAGCCAGGGGGCAGGGCTGGAATACAGCCTGGCTAGGCCAATTTGTCAAAGCAGGGATTTCCCTGGAGTTGCCTTGGGATGAATGATTCTCAACCACCACCCCTAGCTTTGGGGGGTAAGGGCTTCAGGGCAAAAATGCCTGAGTCAGGGCCTCTGGCAGCAATGTTTCTCTAAGGACCTATTTAAGCAATACCCTGGTGGAGGCAGCGACCCTTGGGAATAAAGGGGGCAGTGGCAGGAAGGTTCCTAGGTGTACTCTTAACCTTTTTAAAAAGTCATGCGTTCTTTTGAGAACATGAACAAAGTTATGCTTTTAGGGTTTTACCTACAATTTTAGGGGATTCACAGGCCCCTGGGTCCCCTATGATTACAAATGCCTGCTCTTGAGACTGTGCTCTGAGAACACAGGGGAGTACCCAGGGTGAAGAACCCATATTCTCTCCAAGCTTGCTGAGGAGGCCTTTCCATTTTCCATATGGTCTCACGCCCTGTGGACACTGAAATCTGGCTATCTAAATTGTGCTGAAAAGAAACGAAAGCAGAAAGCGAGCCAGCTGATAGATGGCTTTTACACAGTTCCCAATTCACTTTGATGACCATCAGGACCACAGGGCACACGCTGGGGGACTGTGGTCTAGTGGTAAAGAAAAGTTATCAGCAGCAACTGGGAACGAGCCAGGGTGGAGCTTTCAGACTCTACCACCAGGAAAAGGCCAGGGGGTAAGTCCTGGAGTCTTCGAGGGCTCCTGCCTTGCAGAGCCACGGGGAGTACAACATCCTCTTAAAAGGAGGCAGGAGCATAGGATAGTGACGGTTACAGTGGAAGATTGGAAAGACAGACCTGACATCCTTCTGGGAAATGTTTTCATTAATGTATATACTAATGCTGTGTGGGTTCAGATTCTGGCTGTCACTACCTTTGATAAGTCACTTAATCACTTCAAGAAAGCCAATTTCCTAGTGGGTTAGCAGTGTCTTCCTGATACGAGGTTGTGAGGATTCAATGTCAGGCATATATTAGAGTAGCTGGTATACATTAACTACTCGATAAATGTTAGTTGTTTATTATTGTTGTTCATATTACAATAATTATTTTATTATTGTTTGATCATCCTCTCCCCATGACTTGACATCAGGACAGAAACACCAGTCCCAGCTAGAGAGGACATATGAATACGGAGGCATTTGGCCATCAAAAGTAAATAAACCAGAGAAGCCCTCTGTATTATTCTCCTGACCCCTTCCTCTATCTAATAGTTCCCCATGAACGAGTTCTACTTTTGTTCCTGTCTCTCCAGGGTAAAGTTTCAGATGGTCTTACCTACAGAGGAAAACCTAGCAGAGAAGGTCAAGGGACTTGGCCAATCCCGGGGTGCTAAAGAGTTGACTCTCCTGTCTCTGATCCTGCCTCTCTCACGCAGCCTGTGCATTTTTTCCTGCTCGGCACTATTAGTTCTAGAAGCCAATTCTGTTGTCCCTGGGAACTCCGGTGGCCATTTCCTGTTCCTGTCATCTTTTCCTATCTTTCCTAGTTCTTCTAGTTACATGTTATTTGAAGTGGAGTGGAGAACAAGAAAGTAAAAATTCCTTTTTCTCCCACTCCAGTGGGAACCTACCTCAGCCCTAGTGCTTGAAGCTCTTTGTAATTTCATCCCACATTGTGGTTTAACCTGTTGTCTACGCCTTGGAAACAAACAGAAAAACATATCCAAGTTTGGCATAGGAGAGCAGCAGTCACTTGTCTGTCTTGTGCCCACCATGAAGAGAGTTCTTGAGACCAAAGTTTCTGAATGGAGGCTTAGCTTAGGCCTTAGCAAAGAAGTTGAAGAAGAATCTGAAGTATGGGACTGAGGGCACAGACTCATCCACAGAAAACAGTGAGGTGGAGCCCAGTGAAGTGAGGTGGCTTATGAGTTTCACAGAATAAGTGATCTCAAAAGCAGGGGAGTGCGAGTGCTTTTTATTCCACACTAAAGAGAGAAGGGGGTCTCCGAGGAGCATCTGGGACTGGCTAGATACTCTTGAGAAAGATAGCCATGGCTTCCTGAGCATGTCATGCCTTTTTGCTGACCTGCCTAAAGTCCTCCACAGCAGGGTCCTGGGTCTAGAGAATCTCCACCAAAAGAGCAGAGGGCATGAGATTCTCAGAGACTGGCTTCTGCTTGAATAGGGAAGGCCAAGGCCCAAAGGGTTGGAGCCAAGCTTCCCTTGGTTGGTTAACAGTCCTCATTCAGGTGGCCTGTCAACATGAACTTCAGTTCTCTTGCCCTTATAGTGGACTTCTGACTACATAACCCTGTTTTAGAGATGTTTCTGTCATGCGAGTTTCTTTGAAGGAAAAGTTTGGAGGCTATTCTCCAAGGCCATCCTCAGCAGCTGAGACCACACCAGGTTAACTAAAGAGCCCCCTCGGCTTCTTCCTCTTGAGCTTTGACAGCTGAGGTCTCTGCACAGGGCCTGAAGTACCCTAGAAAAAAAGGAACCCAAGTTAATAGGGGTTTTGAAGCAGTTCCACTTAATTTAGGAAAGGAACTTTCTTCTTCTCATGGCTCCTAGCTAGGATGAGACCTTCCTGAAGTATCTGACATGGCTGTTTTGAAGACTATGTCAGTCAGGAATTGTGATATGAGACTCTGAGCAGGAGATGCATATATCCCTTCCCCCCAGCAAACAACCTCACAGACCACCACTGGGAGTGGGATAAAGTGAAAAGGGAGTCAAGGCTCATCATTTAGTACTAGAACTGCAGAGAGGAGCCAACAAGGAAAGATGTGACAGACCATGACTCTCCATCTAGACATCCACAATTTGGATGCCTGGTCACAAATATCCCTCAATGTTGTTGAGGCAATGTCAACTAAGTGGCAATTATAGGAACCACTGGCTCAGGGGCTATAGATGTCAACTCCCCCAGCTCTCAGAACGCCACCCAGGAAGCTGCTCATGACTCACTGTGGGCTCTTTCTGCAGCGCTGAGAGGGCTGGTGCTGAGGAGACCGGTTGCTCTGGCTGGTTCAGAAATTGGCTATCAATTCCCTGCAGGAAGGTACTGCTTGAGGTCTGAGGGTCTCCTGAAATCACAATGATCAATAGAAGATAGTGATAAATTCCCTCTTCTTACCAGGAGGACATTAGCATTTATCAAGAATTCTGATAAAGGCCAGGGTTTGGTACTGGATTTCCAGCTACCTTTCGGAAAGCCCCGTTTCTATTACACAATGAAGACTCCCCAAGCCCACTTTCAGCAGGTAGGATAAGAGTTTCCTTGACTCAAAATAGCCAACTGTTTTTCTACACATTCCCTGACACATTACAGGTAGGGAGAATAATCTTCCTCCCGGTTCTCTCACTAACCCTTCTAACCACCTATACTAGTGCCATCTAATAGAACTTTCTATAATGATGGACATGTTCTGTATCTGCACTGTCCAACTTGGTAGCCACTAGCCTCATGTGGCTACCCTGAGTACTTGAAATATGGCTAGTGCAAATGAGGAAATAAATTTTTAATTTTTTAAATTTTTATTCATTTAAATTTAAATAGTCACACATGGCTAGAGCAATCATATTGGACAGCACGAAGCCAGACCCTAACTCTAACCTCAGGCAGACCAGGCACCTCTGGATACTCACCAATGTCTTGATGCTTCTGTCCCACTTGGACCTCTTGTTTGGTGACTGCCACGTACAGACTCTGCAGATTCAGGACAAAGGGTCTTCCATCACCAATGTTGCATGCCTCTGGTAGTTTCTGTAGAGGAAAGAAGATGCTGTCACTGGTTACACTGTACATAGCCAGAGAAAAGAGATCTGATCCCACTGGCAGAAATGGCATCACCCCCAGACAAATTTATATAAAGCAGTTATATCCAATAGAGGACGTCCATATCCAAGCCTGTTGGGACCAATATAAAGGCTTCTTGGGAGGTCTTCTCCTCCGAAGGGCAACTCCAAACATGTATCTATGTTTCCCATGAATACCCCATAGGTCTCTAGGCTCTTTCTTCCAAAGGGATGACTTCTCAGAGGGCAGTTTTAGGAAATCATCTTCCCTACATTGTCCCTGAGTTGTACAGATGACTATTTTGTACAGATTCCTAAACTTCCACACTAGAGAGAGAAAAGGGATAAAATCTAGGACAGGGGAGAGAGACACAAGAAAAAATGATGGAGTTATCTGGCTCAGTCAGAGGAGCTGGGAGAAATAAAGTCGACAGAGCTTTTGAGGCCCACCTGCCATTTTACATTCCCCACTGCAATCCCACTGTGCTTTACTAGAACCCACACTCTCAGAGGGGGTGATATTTCCCCCAAAGGGGTGAAAACTGGTTCTTGAGGGGTGAAAAAACATACTATTTTAAAATATAAAGCACAGATATACACACGGTACACAGATTTTTGGCATATCTGTGGCATTAAAATTTCCTTAGAGGGAGTGATTGGGGGGAAAAAAGTCTTAAAAGGTTCCTTAGAGAAGTGATAATGAAAAAAGGACTAAGAAACACTGCTACAAGTACATTATATTTATCTGTTTCCTTCACCATGGAATGAACTGTGGTTTTATATCCACAGCAAAATGCTTTGTCTAGTTGTAGTTTCATATACTTGGCTGAACTGAGTTGAAGTAATAGCTGAAGACCGAACAAAGTACAATAAAAATGAGATGAAAGAGTGTGGTGTCCTGCGATCCCAAACCTGGCTGCACTTTAGAATCTTGGAAAGGGCCCAGAACAACGTCACTTGTCCCTATGCATGCAAATCATCATGGTTCCCAGCCCAGTTAGCCGGTCCCCAAGAGCAGCCATGTCGGCAGCTCACGTGGGAACCCACCCGAACCCTGGATTGGCCCGTATCTCGTATCAAGGGCACATTTTCTGTGCTACAAGGGCATTCATTTCTGAAAACCCTCTGTGGGAGAAGAATGAAAGAGAAAGTATGAGGGGCAGGGAAGCAGGTGCTGAATCACAGTCAGGATTATGCGGTTATCTTTCCTTGAGTGTGGAGGTGGCTGAAAAGCTTGTTGATCAAACGTCACATACCTTTCTACTTCAACTCTACCCCCATAATGACTGTACCAGGCTTCGACTGTCACTGGAAACTACAGACAACGAACCAGGAGCCTTGAGTCCAAACTTGCCTCTGGCAGTTATTGCTCAGGAGTGCAGAGCCCTCTTCCCTAGGGCTCTCTAAGGAACATACCGAAACGGGGAAGGCAACCTTCAGGCCACACCACCTCCACCCTGCCTCACTCTCCTTCCCAGGCTCAGCTCTCTACCCCCCAAGCCACGGCCTCCAAAAGAAGGTCTTCTCATCTGTAGCCAGAGAGCCCTGCTAGTGGAGAGGCAGACAGCTGTTCTCCTTCCCCGTATCTTGAGTCTCTAGGATCTCCCTTCACATTGCCCAAGAAATGTAGCCTCGCTTAGGGTCACTCACACACAGCTTGGTAGGCAGTGTGCTGTCTTTTCAAGTGGGTTAAGCAGAATGAGGCAATCTAGGGGCATTTCTCTGTCTATGGAACTAAACAGACGCATAAATTTCCCAGGGCCATCTTTACCCAGCTTGTGTATTTAACCTCAAAGTGAAGCACCAGAAGTGAGTGTCCATTAAAGCCAGTGCTGCCCTGGATCTAATGGCGCTTTCTCTATCCTTCCCCTTCTCAGAGAGATCTGGTCCTGCAGTTGCTGGCAAAGATATTCCACCAGGGTATCTGTTCTCAGAAAAGTACTAGGAACAGAATATTGCTATTATTTGCTGAGTACTCATTGTGTGCTAGGCACTGCCCTAAGAACTTTAAATGTATTAACCTGTTTTTGTCTTATTTACTACTATTTCCCTGGCCTCTAGAACATCCCCTAGTCCATGATAGGGGCTTAATAACTACTTGGGAATGAATGAACGTAGTACGCACTAGCTGACCCCATCTGGCTAAGGTACTTAGTCAAAACTAGGAAGTGGTGGAGCAGGGTTAGAATCCAGGCAGTCTGACTTCAGGGCTTATACATATAATAACAACTCTATTTACTTCTCTGAACAACAGAATTTTAGTCAAAAGGGCAGTCCAGCCTCTACCAGGATCACAGCCTACAATCCCTCACATCCCGAATCCTCTGCCATCCAGCTAAGGAACAAATTCCCTAAGGTGACAAGAAAAAAAGAGGCAGGTGGTCTGGACTGGTACTTTAAGGGCTGAGAGACTATACCCTTAATCCCATTCTAGCTGTTTCTTATCATCATGGATTCTTTGGGCATCTCAGAATATGCTAGGGAAGACAGGTAGAGCGGCCTGAGCTTGGGAAGCAGAAACATTAGCTCCTTGGGCAGGACAATGGCAGGGGCTGGCTGGGGCAGGCGGCAGAGATCAAAGGGAGAATGCTGGAGTCAGGACTAAGCAAAGCAAATAGTACCCCCTGCTATAAGTACGATTGAGCCAGGAGCACAGTGTACCAGTCACAAAGCGGGTCACTGCCCAGAGTGGGGCGGGAAAGAAGAGTCAGGTCAGCCTATTCATATAACGTGTTCATCTGATTAAGCCAGAATCAATTCTAGTCAGCAAAAAGGTTACCGAGATTCTACTGTACGCCAAGCACTGCAGGACTGGGGGCGGGGCAAACAGGTGCATCAATCTTTCCCTCCTCATAATAGGCCTGAGTTAATGCAAAGATAAACAAGTCAAGCGTCCCTACCTCAGAGTTCATATTTGCATGCGGGAAATAGGTAGATATCATGTTGTCTTGTTTTTGTTCTGTTTTCTGTGACTTGCTAAAACAGAGTGATAAACAAAGGGTAACAGGAACCCAGAGAAGAAGAAAGGGATAAATTTTGACTAAGAGTCCTGCAAAAAGCTTCAGAGGTGGTGACATCAAGGTAAGCCCTGCAAGGTTAGATTCCAAGAGTGCTGGAAGTTTGTGAAGCACAAAGGTGTGAAAAGACAGGATGTGTGGATATATCTTATGGGAAATGAGACTAGACAGCTAAGTTCACATTCACTAGACTGGCTGCAAAAGACTTCGTTTTCTGAATTAAGGTTGCACCCCTGCGAATTTCCTTTTGTTTCATAAAGTGGCTTTCTCTACTATATAACTGTTTGCCAAAGCTTCCCTATCTCCAAACTAATATTGATACAATGATGATGAATCAGAAGCTTCCTCTCGGTTTCCCTCTTTAGGCTCTCTGTTACATTGACTTAAACTCTTTGAGTACTTCTTGACTACTTACTTCTAGTACAAAGCCACAAGACCTATTTTACTCTCCCATCTCCAATTCACTAAGACTTTGGATCCTGCTATACAGCCATATCAGAAACTTTAGGAAAACCAAAGTTACAGAAACCCTATAGGGCATTTTATTTTCCCTTCATGTCCCTACTTAAGCCCATTTTGGTTCCTAGGGCCTAAACTTCCCATAACTCTCTTAGTCAAGTCTGAAACTCATTCCCAGTGGTCCAGAAATTCTAAGACTCCCTCAGGATTTGCTGGAGAGATCCCAACTGCCACTTGCAACTAGAATTAAGTGGTTTGCCTGGCCTCCCCATTCTCACCCCTCCTTTCCTCTGAGACTGTTTCAGAAAAGAAACTTTTAGACCTGTTCAGTGGCTCATGCCTGTAATCCCAGCAATTTGGGAGGCCAAGGCAGGAGGATTGCTTAAGACTAGGAGTTGGACACCAACTTGGGCAACATAGCGAGACCTCGTCTCAAAAAAAAAAAGGCCGGGCGCGGTGGC
>NW_012142745.1:1091627-1101025 GCF_000956105.1 Propithecus coquereli
AGAGAAATTTTTAGAATCCTGGGTAAGAAAGGCTAGACCTTGGTATACTACTGCTCGCCCTATAAATATGGCCTCATAGTCTGAGGATACAGATTTAACAGACAGAAGAAAAAGGGAAAACAAACTAACTGGAGCTCTCCAGCATTGGCCTTTGAACAGGTCTTTGATTCTGGCACCAGCCCCAGAAACTGGCACAGCCCCAAGGGCCTGGCACTGACCGTCACAATATCACAACTGCCAGGGCAGGGCCCCCAACACGTGACTTCCCTAAGGGTAAAAATTCCTCTCCTCCCTCTTGCAATGTGGCAAACACTGCTGGTCTGGATACAAACTTCCTTTCCAAGGGAGCCCAAGTCTCAGTTTAGGAAATCATGGTAATGTTTATCATTAGTGTTTCTTAGGGATAAGAGCACATTAGAAAACTCTTCTAAGGTCTCAAATTGCCAGAAGATTTGCTAAAATAAAGAGAAAGGAACAACAAAATGACTGAGGAAGAGGACTCTAATGAGAAACACTCTTCAAGAAACACAACTCCCCCTCTGCCAATCCATTCATATTTTACAAATATTTACTGACCATCTACTATGGTGTTCAGGAATACTTAGATGCTGGGAACATAGTGTAGTGAACAAAACAGATAAAAATCCTGCCCGCTTGAAGTTTACATTCTAGAGGGGAGATCAACAACAAATATTAATATATAGCTAATTCAAACTTATACTCTGTCAGAAGGTGACAGTACTGTGGAGAAAAATACATTAGCAAAGGCATATGGAATGAGGGCAGTAATGTTATAGTTTTAAACAGAGGTGAAGGAAGGCCTCACTAAGAGGGTGACATTACAAAAAGACCTGAAGTGAGAGACTGATCCATGTGGTTATCTGGGTCAAGTGACCAGATTCCCAATTTGCCTGGGACAGTCCCAGTTTATGTTTATTGTCCCAATTTAATTATTAATAGAGCTCCATTTCTCTCTTATAAATGTCTTAATTTGAATGATAAATTAGATGCTTACCCTATATCAGAGGAAAAGCAGGGCAGGTAGGTGGATATGTGTCTGTGTTTATTTGAAATCATGAAGTAATGCAGCACATTATCTTTTACTCTGTAAGATGAGAAACCATTAGAGCTTATGAGAAAAAGAGAGAAATGATCTGATTTACATTTTAAAAGGATCAGTCTGAGTGTAGAAGGGCAAGAGAAGAAGCAGGCAGACCTGTTGGGAGGCTGCTACAATAATCAGGTGAGAGATGAGGGTAGCTTGGACCAGGGTGGGAGCGGTGGAGGTGGTGAGAAGGGATGAGATTCTGGATGTACTTGCAGGTATGGCCAACATACCTTCAAGCTGGTGGACCGGGTATAGCATGTGAGAGGAGTCAAGGATGACTCCACTCTAGGGAATAAGGTAGATGCTACAAAGGAATGATCCAGAAACCCCTAAATTAAAGATAAAATGCACTTTCGACTTAGAATATTTTCAACTTAGGATGGGTTTATTGGGACATAACCCCATTGTAAATCGAGGAGCATCTGTATTAACTTTTCTCTACTGGCATCCTAAAGCATATGATCTTCTAACAATTCAGTGAGTAGTCGGGGTTCAGATCAGGGAGACAGAGTCATGGAAATCTAGTAACCTGTAGGTAGTGCACTTTCCAGCATCACCGCACTAGGCTACTCCTCAGTCTCTAGTAAAGACCAAGGCATCACGGCTTTTGTGTCAGAAGGCCCTCGGTTTAAATCCTGGCTTTGCCAGTTGTCAGCTATGTTACTAACCTCTTTTAGCCTATGTTCCCTCACCAGAAAAATGAGGAGACTAATACGTACTTTTATGAGACTGATGGAAGGCTTATATGAGATGGTATTTGCAAAGGGTGCATGCTCAGTATGTATTATGTCTCCTTACCCCCTTGAAACAGCTTTTGTTGCTTCTCAAAGATCTCTGTTATTCTCCCAATTCTTCAGGATCTATCCAAGAAGCCAAGGTTTCACCTTCATTCTGTCCACTCTCTTTTGGGGGGCAGGTATAAGAGTGGAGAGTAAAGCTATTTCTCTCTCCACAGGCACACAAAGCACAAGCAGATTGCTTCCCACAGAATTTTAGCAAAAGTATTCCACATGGCCCAACTTCTCCAACAATGCTTCAGCCAGGAACTCCTCGCCACCATTTCCTGCTTCCTACTGTGACTTGTGCAAAATGCCCTGCGATGTCATTTCCATTTTTAAGTAAAACACACTCAATATGGGCTATTTGAAAAACAGAAAAACATGACCTGGAGACACATCATCCAAAAAGTTAATAGCCAAATGATTTTTGATGGGATTAATCTTATAGTTTCCTCAGAGTCTGAGAGAAAACACATTAATAGGACAGAGAAAAATCTGTGAGTGGTTTCCAGATTTTCAAAAGACAACCATTTCACTCTCCTTTCTCCTCATTTCCTCGTCCAAATTTTCATGTGTCTGAGCTGTGTCTGAGTTCCAGGCAGGATCCATCCCTGAGGGGGCCCGTTCTATCAGTTTACTGATAGAAAGCTTGGTGACAGGGGAAAGAACACAGTACCCTAAGTACACAAGGCATACTGCCCTTGAAGGTCTGTATGTGAAATCAAGGAGACAGCTGACCCCTCTCCTGTGTTTGGTCTGATTCAGCTTTGTTTGGGTCTGTGCCTGCAAGAAGGCCTTCCCTGACCATTCTGTCCGCTGCTGCTGGTCTTGCCATGCTCTGCGACTAGCCCCCAGCCCCTGAGCGTCCACTCAGTGCTGGGCTAAAAGGGAAAAGAACGCAGAGAAGCCTGAACTTGGTCTTATGTTTAGGGACCTTGCAAATTAATTATAGTTTAGGGACCTTGCAAATTAATTAAATTATAGTCCTTCTTGCCCCTCCCCCATTTTAAAACAAGGTGGGAGAATGGATGCATACATGTATACAATCTAGTCAAGCCACTACTAATAAATCATTTTCTTTGTGGCCTCCCTCCAAATTGGAATAACCTTGCTGCTTCACTCTCTCTCATGAGGCTGGAAATACAATGGAGCAAGATAAGATGCAGAGTTCATAATAATTTGAGATAAAGTCCAGGTCCTCCTTACACTATTCAGATTTTTCTGGTTCAGGCTGAGGCCCTGCTAGCTCCCTGGACTGCATAGTCAAAAGAGGAGGGGGATGGGAAGAAAGATCAAAAAGAGAGGTCCAAACAGAAGCCTTGAATAATATTAGTGAGATTAACTCACTTTTTAAATGCTTTCTATGTGCTAGGTACTAGGCTACAAATTTTAATACATTATCTTAATTAACCTTCATGGTAACCCTGTCAGTTAGGCACTAAAATCATTCCCATTTTGTATACAAGAAAACAAAGGCTCAAAGATGTTAAGTAACTTGACTAAGATAACAGCAGAATGGGGAAGTAGAAGACCCAGAAAGTTGAACTCTAGAACCTACACTTGAACCATTACAACAAAATGCCTCTTAGAATCACCCAATGAGACATCCATTTCTCCCTTCCACCCCGACCCCTGTAAGGAAGCTGGTCCCTGTTCCGAGATCTAGTAGTACTAGAAGCCAGCTCTCACCAACTTTCTTAAATCTCCAGATAGCTCAACAGGCTGAGAGAGAGAAAAGACAAAACACTCTCTAGACAAGGAAAGCCTTACTTCACCCCTTGAGTATCCTCCAAGCGTACTGGAAAATCAGAGAAATGAATCTCTGGTATGGGGAGGCTCTAGACTCTGAATCTCCTTTTAAAACAAGTACAGCCCCTCAGAGTCATAGCAGGAAGGCCCCTCAGCTCTGCCCCAAAAGAAAAATAATGGTAAAGGGAGTGGAAGTGGAGGTGGGGGCGGGGGCAGCTGCTCTCATAAGAGCCCTTTGTGGTGGCTGCCTCTGAAAGGAGGTTTTGCTAGACAAGGTGGAACTTCTCAAGGTGACAAGCAAATGGTACAGACTGAGCTGTGACCCTCTCCTCACTCCATAACCACCCCCTCCACTTTGGAGGGCCAGAGCCTAAACTGTCCCTGGAGCCCCACCCAGCCCCAGCACAAACCATGGCTTTCTAGTCTGGAGAGCAACTAACGAGCAGCAAAGGGGCTCAGGGGACGAAAGTGGTTTCCTGGGGGGGATGGATCCTCACAGCCCCTCAGAAAGGGCAGTAGCAACTCTCATTCCTTCTTTTCTCTACTCCCACTCCTTCTCCAAGAAGAACAAACAGCTCTGTCAGCTCTGGCTCAGGGAGGGGGCTCTGACCAGCCTAGCAGGGGGACAACCAGTCAGAACATTAGTTTAGCACCTCTCTCAGTTCAGCCACCTCAACATCCTTTTCCCAAATGGAAATGAAACAATGTGGTAGAAATTGGAAAGAAAAAAGCATCAGGTTTAATAACAGAAAGAAAACCACAGCTGTAAGGCAGGCATTCTGGCTCTGAAAGCTCTTGATCCCTGCCCTGTGCCACTAGCACTGTGCGGGAGTGCGGATTTCAGTTGTTTTTTTTTCTTCCTGTTTAGTGGAGAAGAGAGGACAAGGACAGTCAGCTGGGTCTGTAGGGCACAGAGGTGATTTAGAGGACCCTGCAGTATTCTCTGTAGGACCTCCACCACCAAAGGGATTTTCTTTCACTCCAGATTACACGCTTGACAGCTGGGAACACAGCCATGACGGCTGCGTTCTCGTGGGCTCCCTGCCCCCACCCTGCCTGCTGCCTGCCTCTCTGTAGGGTGACAGTGTCTTCTCTGCCCTGAGAAATCTTACTCTATAGGGTGATGCACCACCTCCCTATACACATACACACACACATACACTCTGTCTCTCTCCACAAGGGCCTGATCTTCATTACCTTGGGTAGGTAAAGATTTCTTACAGGACATAAACCATAAAGGAAAAGATAGGTAAATTGGATTAGATTAAAATTAGGAACTTTCATTCATCGAAAGACACATTTAAGAGAGCAAAAAAGCAAGCTATAGAGTGGGAGAAAATATTTGTAATACGTATAATCAACAAAGGACTCATTTTCAAAATAAATGAAAAACTCTCAGTAAGAAAAAAGACAACTCAATAGAAAATTGGCAAAAGGCTTAGTCATATCTAAATGACCAATAATTACATGAAAATGTACATAACCTCATTGGGGAAATTAAAACCATAATAGGATATCACTACATATTCACCATAATGGCTACAAGGAAGGCAGATAATATCAAGTGTCGGCAAAGATGTGGTACAACCAGAACTCTCATATACTGTTAGTGTGAGTATAAACTGATATAGTCATTTTGGAAAATGGTTTGGCAGTATCTACTAAATCTAAACATATACATACCTATGACTCAGCCATTTCACTCCCATATATATATACCCAACACAAGTGGATAAATAGCTGTGGTTAGTCTTACAATGAAATATTATACAGAAATGAAAATTTAAATAATACTGTTACATTCAGCAACATGAATGAATTTCATTGACACATTGTTAAGTGAAAGAAGTCAGACATAAAAGAGTGTATACCATATGATTCCATTTATATGAAGTTCAGAACCAAGGAAAATTAACAATCATACTAGAAGTCAGGACAGTGCTTACCCTTTGGAAGTGGTAGGTACCGGGAGGGAACAGGGGGGTGCTTCTGAGTACTGGAAATTTTCTAGTTCATGATTTGGGTGCTGGTTACACAGCTATGTTTATTTTGTAATAATTCTTAAAACTGTACACTTATGGGCACTTTTCTATATGCATCTTATACTTCAATTTTAAAAGTTTATTAATAAAAGATAAATCACTATGGAAAACAGTTAGGCAGTTACTCAAAAATTTAAATATAGAGTTACTACACAACCCAGCAATTCTACCTAGGTTTATACCCAAGAGAACTGGGGTAATGAAAATGTTCTGGAATTAGACAGTAGTTATGGTTGCACAACCTTGTGAATATACTGAAACCACTGAGTTATATATTCTTGGTGTACACTTTTCAGTAAATTTCATGGTATGTGGATTATAGCTTAATTTTTTTAAAGGGTTAAAAAAAAGATAAAATCCTACTGTTCCATTCTCCCTTGCCTGACCTCCACTCTGTTTCCTCTTTTAGGAATAGACTCTCAAGCTCCCAACAGGCGCGGACAACTTTAAAAGGACTTTAACACAGGCAGCAGAACAGATACCTGCCCAGTGACTGAGCAGCTAGGGTCAGCATGGAATGGGGAAAGACCACAGGATCTAGAGACCTAATTTTGAAAATAAGCCTACCACTTACATGTTTGTTTTATGATCTTGGCCAAGTGACTTAATTTCTTTGAGCCTCAATTTTCTCACTATAAAATGAGTAAAGTAATTCCTATCAATGAGGGTTGTCACAAGGATTGTTAAAATGAGATAATGTGTATAACATATTAATTCTGTTCTCTTGAGAATTCCACACAATCTCAGCTACTCGAAGGCAACCAGGAAAAGCACTTTATTTCAGCAAAACAGTATGGGTTCTGGAGTTAAATTGCTTATACTCAAATCACAGGTCCATTACTTCATCTATCTAAGCACCTTAGTTTCTCTGTTTATTGGGAATAGTAATACTAACTGCAGGCTGGGCATGGTGGCTCACACCTGTAATCCCAGCACTTTGGGAGGCCAAGGCAGGGGAATCACTTGAGGCCAGGAGTTTGAGACCAGCCTGGGCAACATAGCGAGACCCCATCTCTGTAAAAAACAAAAATTAGCCAGGTGTGGTGGTACATGTCTGTAGTCCCAGCTACTGGGGAGGCTGAGTGGGAGGATCGCTTGAGCCCAGGAGTTGAGGTATCAGTGAGCTATGATTGAGCCACCGCACTCCAGCCTGGGTGACAGAATAAGACTC
The DNA here is from genome assembly GCF_000956105.1 of Propithecus coquereli. NCBI lineage: Eukaryota > Metazoa > Chordata > Mammalia > Primates > Indriidae > Propithecus > Propithecus coquereli. The sequence goes on from NW_012142745.1 coordinate 1,098,477, forward strand.
TGTCTCTTAAAAAAATGATAATAATTTTACCTGCATTATAGGATTATGAGGATTAAATAAGATAACGCATGTAAAATGCTCAACATAGAGCCTGGCACATAGGAAGTGCTCAACAAATATTAACTATTATTAATAATTCAATCATTAAACAAAATCATTGAATATGCCAAATAGTGGGCTGTGTCCTAAGGATAAGACAGGGTTCACTGCCCTCAAGGAGCTCATAGTCTGGCTGGGGAGTCAGACACATAAACAAACGATTGTCCTTCATGGCCAGCCACACACTGGAGCCTTTGATTCCCAGTCAACAGCACCGGGTCTGAGGCGTTGCAAAACAAAGCTGGATATGTAAGGAACAGTGTGGGGTGGGGGCAGCAGTGAACAGACTAACCATGAATCAACAGTAGGCCCTTCTTTTTCCACAAATAGCCTACAAAAATCTAGATCAATAGGCATGCAGACTTCCTCCGCAGCACTACTGCTAACTGGCCAGGGGCTTACGGGCACCTCCTACATATCTATGTCCCCCACCTCTTCGAGTGGCTGGTTTCTTCTCATCTTTCAGGTTTCAGTTTAAACATCACTTCTTCTGGCCCGCTGAGCAAATCATCTGAAGTATTCGCTCTTACAGTACTCTATTCTATTTCCTCAAATAATTATAAGTTTCAATTATTCGTTTACTCGTTTCCTATCTCCCCCACTGGGGTGTGATCCTCTAGAGTCCAGGCACCATTCATTCAGCAGATATACGCTGTGTATCTCCTGTAGGCCAGGCACTGAAATATGTGCTGAGAATTCAGTTCGCGGGTAGAGACAGGGCCACGGCCCCATGGAGCTTATGGTCTGTATTTGTGGAAAAGCTTCGGGATGAAAGTTTATCCTAGTCCTGGCTAGACCCTCTTCTGACTAGCCCTTGGGTGCCAATCTCTCACTGAGTCCAAAAAGCAAGAAGCTGGAACTTTGGGGATTTCTCAGTTCTTTCTTCTGCAGTCCTAGATTTCCATGATCACAGCCCATTGGAGTTTAGGCTACAGCAAACACCACAACCTCAGAGCCATTTCTACAAGTTCTTTCCTTATAAAGCTATTCAAATCAGCATTCTAAGGGCAAGCATGATCAGTATGAGGCAAGGTATATACTGGCTGGGGCATAGGGTGGGTAGGGGACAGAGTTCGGGCAGCAAGAGTCTCCTTAAGTCCTGCAGAGAGGAAATGACTGAACCTGAAAATGTCGAGCCCTTGGCACCTTTCAAATTTCAAATTCAATGCCCAGAATTTGATGGCTCCTTCCCATAGTCTGAGCTTCTCTACCATTGAGTCTGACTTCATCCTTAACGCTGTTTCCTGCTAAACCAGTCTGAGGTCTAGGGATGTTGAATTAGACTCTAGGAAATATATTCTGCACAAACTGTCTGGGGAAAGGCCAAGGGAACACCATATTCCAGGAATGGGAGATAATAAAATTCAAAGGGTTACTGAAAAAGCTGCTTCAAATTTTTTTATTAATCAAATAAAGGTGTATGTATGTATGTGTGTGTATATAAAATTAATGAATAAATCCTTGCTTGATAGCAGGAGATAATGTCCTGAAAGCAGAATCAGGGACAAAGCTTCAAGCCACAGAAACAAATACATTTATTCTTTCTAGAATCACTTAGTACCTTCTCTGAGCTAGATTATTCTAGGTAGAAAAAAAAAATAAATGAATGAATGTGGGTTTAGCAAAATATGTTCATTTCTATGATACAGGTCTTCGTACAGTTTGCTTTGAGAGAAGAGCAGAAAGTAGACAGAATTTTTATCCCCGTCAGAGATTGTCTAGCTCCAGCCCATAATTAACTCCCTGCTCTTAACCTGCACTAGAAGCAAATAGAAGCAATGCCATTGGGGTGGATCTGGAGGGTGGGGCTAGGGTAAAGGTATGTCTATAAAATCCGAATAGCATATTGAATTGAAAACAGGAAGGAAATCTACAGGAACAAACCAACCATTAGCCCTGGGCCAAATCATTGCTGCCAATGATCTATCAGAATTAATGATGCAACTGTAGGAAAAATGGCAAAGAGAAACAGCATTATGTGGGAAATGATGTTTTGCAACTAAATCTGTATGGGAATGTCCCAGGAAAATGAGAGTCCCTGGAAATCTCTGCACTCAAATTACTAACTTGGCCCTAGGTTAGAAGAATGTAAGTCCTCAGCATTAAGCTTCTTTGCTCCTCTTTGAGCAGGTAAGTATCACATTGTTCTCCTGGCATAAAGACTTTGCATATTCCATAAATATAATGAGCCCATCCATGACAGGTTTAGCATGGAACGATCTATAATTTGGAGAAAATGGGTGTAGAAGAGTAGCAGCTCTCTCAGAATCCAGCGATCCGGGGGCGGGGGGCAGCATACATTTTTTCATTCAATATCAAAACTTTGCTATTCCAATCGTTAATGTGTGCTCTTACCATACTAACATGATGCCACTTAGTACCATCAGTAGGGCTCATTCTGGAATCATATTGATCTATCCACACCATTACTTGGTTCCTTTGATGACCAA
>NW_012142745.1:1102320-1121693 GCF_000956105.1 Propithecus coquereli
ATATACCCTCAATTCTGTAAAGCCCATAGCTGCTGATTTCCATGAACCTGCTGTAGAAGGTACTACTGATGTCAAATACCTCAGGGAGGAGGGAAAGCTGCCTGTCCTCTGCCTACATTGCTACACCTGGCAGGCAGAGTGATTTATCAATAGCTAGACAGTGAGCTCATAGGAGCCAGAGGAAAAGGAGGAGGATGAACAATCAATAAAGAAGTCATGGTACTATCTGAAACATTATAGATCTTTAGGTTTAGGGAAGGAAAGGGCAAGAGGGAGACACAAAAGGCCAGAAGAAGAAGCCAAAGCTGTTAGAGGTCCCTTTGGAAGATGCATCTTAAGTAGATTTTCTATTTTATTGGCAGGGGAAAAAACTGAAGGGGACAAACTGTGCCCTGAACAGCTTTCTTGTTACAAAAGTAACACAGGATGGTCAATGCCTAAACTCCCCCAAGACAGGTGTGACCTAGGGCCACTCTTGTGGAGAAGGGAATAGAATGACCCTCTAGGCTTCTCCAGCTGCCCTTCCCACTATTTTTCATCCCACTAAGGGCAAACAGAAAAGGAGAAGTGAGGGACGAGGGACTGAATATTACTGTTAATTAAATGTTTTAAAATGTAGTGCATGCTGGGTATTTATTATTCTTTATACCTTCTGTATGTCATGTATGTTCTTGTCCTCACTCCTGGCTACAGTCCAGGTACTCTGAAATGCCCAGATCATTTCCAGGTAGAGTACAACTCACATTCTTTTGGATCTAGGTTTCATTAAGCAGGAGACTGCCCTGGTGACTTAATTTAGCATTTCCTAACTGATAAACTCTCCACTTGCCTGCAGGAAGCTATAAACTTGTGGGGGTAAGATCCCTACTGATTTTGCTAACCCTCTATCCTCAGGCTTGCTTAGGAGGCAAGAACAGGCAGCTCTGACACTGGGCTGACCCTAGGCAAGAGAACAGCTACTCCAGGGTTCATCTCCAGGTGAGGGGATGAAGGAAGGACCAAATCTAGGCTCTGGTTACAGGGCATCTTGAACACCTGCTGATAATAAAACATTATCTGTCAAGGCCTTGGCCCTCCAACCCACCAAAACGGAGGAAGAGGGTGGGAGAGGAATTTTATTCCCTCTGATTTCCACCCCAGAGAATAACAACGCTCACTCCACCCCAAAGGCCACTAGCCAGGGTAGAAGGGCACCTAAAGGAAGACCTAAAGAAAAGACTGATGAAGGATATGAAAGACTGTACAGATCTGATCCTAGAAAGGGAAGATGGGCAGTGGGTGGAGAGAAAGACTAAGGAAACACTTGGCCAAATCAGCTTTCATCCTTTCCCACTTCCATTGAGCCCAACTGCTGAGGTGGCCTTTGTAAGGTTTGGGAGAATAAAGCAGGGAAGAGAATGGAAATAAAAGCCTACCATGATGGTAAAAAGAGACCAATATGGTGTGTAGAGTTCTAGCCCAAGATGCCAGGTCTCTAGTTTTGAGGTATATATCTTTTACTGAGAAATGATCAATTATCTGGACCAGTAGTCCTGACTGTTAAAAGATCTCACCACCAGTTCTTACTATGTATTTCTGAGTGATACAGTACAACGCTTTACACCTAATGGTCACTTCATAGCTGTCCCCTCTCCACAACATCTCCCAATCTAAAGCCTAGTTTATTAAGACTCTTTAGCCTCTGCCAATTCCTTGTGCCTGGGTCCAATCTGGTTCATGAGAGCCCTTCCCACAGGGATGAGTGCTAATGGCCAAGGAGAGAGCACCAACCATAGCAGGGATTAGTTTCTTGATCAAATTCTTAATAGCCTGGGATCTAGTTCAGGGAGGAGGAGTATGGGCACTATTATAAATGCAATCAGAGAGCTAAGGGGCAGATTTCAAGGTAGACAGGAAGTACAAAACATTTCAATAATTTAATGAGGAGGACCAAAGGCATAAAACCAGATAAAAGCTGGGAGAAGCAATAAATGTATCAACCAGACTACATCTGAGTTGGGCCTAGGCAAGGAAGCTTTTAAAAACTGGGAACGAGTAAGAGGTTTAATAAACCAAAATTTAGATTGCAGGAGAGAGGTAGAGACTCACTTATTAAGGGGCTCCTGGGTACAAAGCATTCTGCCTCATCTAGAAACATTTCCTAAAACTGAACACCAAAGCCCAGAAATCAAGGAATCAAACTTAGTAAGGGCCACTGGGAGAAAATGAAACGTGGAGTCCTAAGATTTCCTTCTTTCAAAATAATTCAGGGCAGGAGGAAAATAAGAGGACCTAACTCTTGCTATTTATGTCTTTTTTAACTCTTTGAATTTCTTATTATACAATGTTGATAGAATTTCGTAAGACTAATCCCCCAGGAGACTATCTGAGGAAGCAGGAGAAAAACAGTTGTTAATGACCTGGGAAAGATTCTGAAAATAGAAGGTGCCATAGAGATATATGAAATTACCAGTCAATGGACTCAAATTTTCAGTCATCTGTGCTCTGAAATCATGCCTACAACTAGATGAGTATTAATTCAACAGATATTTATTGAGGAGAGGTCTACTATGTTCCAAGTACTGTTCTTGGCTACTGAGACACAAAAGTAAACAAAACATACAAAAATCCCAGCCTTTGAGGAGCTTACATTTTAGTGGTGAAAGACCATCAGTATTAAATAGTATGCTGGGGGATGGACACACTTGTAGCTCTGGCTTGGGCGATGCAAAGGCAATATATGTAACTGAAATGTTTGTACCCTTATAATATTCTAAAATTTAAAAAAAGAAAATAAATAAATAAATGAAAAGCTATGTAAACAAATGGGCATGATTATGTTTCAATAAAACTTCATAGATGCTGAAAAAAATTAAATACTATGTCAGGTGATATTAAATGCTATGGAAAAAAAGAAAACCAAAGAGTAGAGTAAAAGATTAGGAATGTAGGGATGGAAGGGTGGGTTGTACTTTTAAATAGGGTGGGCAGGGTAGGCTTTGATGAAATGACATTTGAGCAAAGATTTGAAGAAGATAAAGGAGTTAGCCCATGGATATCTGGTGGACAAGTGTTGGCAGCAGAGGGACCAGCTAGAGGAAAGGCTTAAGGAAGGAGTGTGGCCAGTGTGTTAAAAGAATAGTAAGATGGTCAAGGTAGCCAGAGTGAAATGAGGGAGACAAAGACTGGAGGAGATGAGGTCATAGAGGTTACGGGGATCAGACAATACAGGGGCTTGTAAGACACTGTGAGGACTGCTTTTACTTAGAGTAAAATGCAATCCACTGCAGGGTTTTGAGTAAAGCAGAGGCATGAACTAACTTAGAACTTTAAAGAATCACTCCAGCTTCCAGGTTGAGAAGAGATTACAGATGGTTCCTGACTTATGATTTTTTCACTTCACAATGGGGCAAAAGTAATACACATTTAGTAGAAATCATATTTCAGCAAAGTAGTCAATAAATTACACGAGATACTCAACACTTTATTATAAAATAGGCTTGTGTTAGATGATTTTGCCTAAGTGTAGGCTAATATAAGTGCTCTGAGCACGTTTAAAGTGCGCCATGCTAAGCTATGATGTTCAGTAGGCTAGGTGTATTAAATACACTTGCAAATTATGATATTTTAAACTTACAATGGATTTTATCAAGACATAACCCCATCATAAGTCAAGAAGTATGTGAATAGGAGAACAAGAGTAGAAGCCCAGCAATCAGTTAGGGTGGAAGCTCAGGGACAACTGCAGTCATCTAAGCAAGAAATGATGGTGGCTCAGATCAAGGTAGTAGAAGCATAGGCAGATTCATATTTATTTTGAAAGAAGAGACAACAGAATTTCCTGATGGATTGGATGTGGGGTATGAGAGAAAGACAAGAGTCAAACATGACTCCAAGATTTTTAACCTGAGCAAGTAGAAAGATGGAATTACCATCAACTGAGGAGAAGGTTATAAGAGGAGCAGGGGGTTGGGGGGGAGTGGAGGAGAAAGGGGTAGGAAATCAGAAGTTTAATTTGAATATGTCGAGTCTGACATATCTATGAGACTTCCAAATGGAAATATTGAACAAGCAGTTAGACACACAAGTCTGGGGTTTGGAAGGAAAAACTGGGCTGGAGATACAGGCATAAAGATGATGTTTAAAGCCATGACACTGAATGTGATCACTAACGAAACAAATGTAGGTAGAGAATAGAAGACGGCCAAGGACTGGGCCCTGCAGGTAGTGCAGAAGAGAAGGTATCCACAAAGAATTTTGTGAAGAAGTAACTGATGAAGTAGAAAATAAAGCCAAGAAAATGTATTGTTCTAGAAGCCAAATGAAAAAAGTATACCAAATGCTACTTATAGACAAAATAAGATGAGAAATAAGAATTATTTATTGAATTTTGCAATGAAAAAAGTCATTAGTGACGTTTTCAAGTACAATTTCATTGGAGTGATAGGACCCAAACCCCACTGAAATAGTTTTGAGAAAGAACTAGACGAGAACACAGCAAAAATAGATAACTCTTGTAAGGAGCTTTGCAGAAAAGGGGAGCAAAGAAGTAGGGTTATAACTTGGTGGGCAAATTGGGGTGTCAAAGGAAGTATTTTTATGTGTATGTGTATAGAGATGGGGTCTTGCTATGTTGCCCAGGCTAGTCTCAAATTCCTGGCTTCAAGCGATCCTCCCACCTTGGTCTCCCAAAGTGCTGGTGTTACAGGGATGAGCCACCATGCCTGTCCAGGAGGAGGATTTTTAAGATGAAAAAATAATAGTACATTTGTATATTAATATGATAAACCTATAGAAATCAAAAATCAAGGACAAGAGAATTACTGGAGCAATTTCCTTGACAGGTGAAATGACTTCTAATGCACAAATGGTAGGGACAACCTTTAGACAGGGCCATGGCTAATTTATCTGTGCAAACAGGTGGAAAAGCAATGTTTAAGGGTGCATATGTTAGCAGGAAGTAGAAGTAGTGGTTTAAGTCTGCAAAAATTCATCTCTAGCTGATTCTTCTTTTTAAGGGAAATACAGTATGATTGCCTGGCAGCATTAAGGACACATTTGAGAGGCACAGTCAAGAATTTAAATTGAAATTAACGGTTGTATGTTTTGTTTTGTTTTCTGACTACATTTGGTTGCATATGCAGGTATGAAGGAGGTAGAAAAGTTGAGTTTAACTGTACACAGCACAAGAGATGGGCAATAGAATCAGGAGTGATTGATTATAAGGACTGACCACCAAAGCTGGGTAAGGAAGGGAGGCAGGACATCAAAGGAGTCAAGACAATGAAAAGAAAGGTAAGATCAACGGACTGGAGCTCTCTGTGGGATTAAAGGAATGCTGAGTTGAGGTTGAGGAAAAGAGCTGAAAAGATAGGAAGTGGACATGGTCAGAAAGTAGGTTGTATAAAATTGAGATTATGGAGCAGTTCCAATTATTGGTGATGGCAAGGTCTAGAGTCGAGTCTAGAGCAGGGTTTCTCAACAGTGGCATTACTGACATTTTGGGCTGGACAATCCTTTGTGGTGGGGGCTGTCTCGTGTACTATAAAATGTTGAGCGGTGTCCCTGGACTCCTTCCACTACACTAGATGCTGGTAGCATCTCTCAAGTTACGACAACCAAAAATGTCTCCGGACATTGCCAAAGGTTCCCTGGGGACAAAATCTCCCCTTGTTGAGAAGCACTGCTCTACATATGCTTGAGGAAGTCAGTGAAAGAGACAGAGCAGGAGTCAAGATAATTAGAGAAGTACTGGTGAAAGTGGCAGTGAGTCAGGAGCTAAAGTCCTCAAGAAATGAGCGGGAATGACTCAGAGTCAGTGCATTACAACAACAATGAAGAGTACCGGATGATATATTCTCATGACATGAGATTCAAAGCTGGGGCTTTCAGGGAGGAAGGAGGGAGGATGGTCAGAAGGCAGCACTTAGAAACAAGGAAGACATGTATCCCAGCTCTATACTCAGTGGTAAGAGGACTAGGAGAGAAGAAACAGCCACCATGTGAGAGTGCAGAAGAGAAGACACGTGAAGAGTCTTCAGAGAAAAGGCAGGTTTCTGACCAAGAAGGAGAAAGTAATGCTCAGAGAAGAAAGTGAAGATGACATTTTTTTTTTTTTTTGAGACAGAGTCTCACTCTGTTGCCCAGACTAGAGTGCCATGGCGTCAGCCTCGCTCACAGCAACCTCAAACTCCTGGGCTCAAGCCATCCTCCTGCCTCAGCCTCCCAAGTAGCTGGGACTACAGGCATGCACCACCATGCCCGGCTAATTTTTTCTATATATTTTTAGTCATCCGGCTAATTTCTTTCTATTTTTTTTTTAGTAGAGACAGAGTCTCGCTCTTGCTCAGGCTGGTCTCGAACTCCCGAGCTTAAACGATCCACCCGCCTCGGCCTCCCATAGTGCTAGGATTACAAGCGTGAGCCACTAGGCCCGGCCGAAGATAACATTTTCTGATAATGAACTCTGAATTCCAGAAGGCACAGTGGAAGGGCTCAGGAATTGGGGAAGGGTAGGAAAAGAGGACGGAATGGGGAAGTGCAAGATGTATTTCTAAAATTGGAAGGTAGAATCCAGAGGGAGGTCCACGAAGGGGAGGGGTTGTATAGTGGAAGCAGATCTTTAAAACAGGAGAAGGAAGGTGGACATAAGATAAGATCTGCAGGGAATATGGCACATGCCATATTCACACTGTAATCAGGAATCCACACACTGTAATTACCAACTCTACACTAGAACTAGTCTAGAACAAAAGGATAGTTCTCTAAACATCACCAGCTTTAATATGAGGAAATCAACCAAAGAGACACAAATCAGCAGGTGAGAACAGGGTTTTCAAGGGGCCAGGAGCTAAGGAAACCTTTAAGAAGGGTGAAGCTTGTGTGAGGTTAGTGCAGATAGGCCTAAAGCCCTAAATAGAATCCTTGGGGCCAGTTAGGAAAGTGCCCTCCTTGTTAGAGGATCAGAAATTAGAATGGTCTAGGAGGGGCAGAGTAGCTCTAAAGAAGCAATGAAATATGGCCAAGAATCCAGATAATCTGATCTAGTGCTTATACACTCTAGAAAAGAATTGGAATGTGGATTCTCAGAGGGACTGAGAATCCCACCAAGCCAGACAGGTTGAGGAAAGAAATTTGGACCAGCATGAGCCCAGGAAGCCAAACCAATTGACCTAAGAAATGGCAAATAACTATACCAAGATAAGGAATTGGTGATGGGTAAATTCATCCACTTCCTTTATAGGCATTTCAGAAAATTACAAAAAAAATACACCGACAAACTTAAACACTATAAAAGTATATAAATAAAAGACCTCTCCTCTTTACCTCCAACCCACTCCTCAGAGGAAACCACTGTGAACAATTTGATGTGTATCCTCATAGACTTTTTTTCTATTCACACATAAACATACACACACAGAGGTAGTTTTTTTCCCCCAAATGGGATCGTATTACATATATTCTTATGCATCTTGCTTTATTTGCTTAAAGTATATCATGGCCATCTTTTCAAGGTATGTACAGGTCTGAACCAGGTACAGTGGCTCATGCCTATAATCCCAGCACTTTAGGAGGCCAAAGTGGGAGGATCTCTTGAGGTCAGGAGTTTGAGACCAGCCTGAGCAACATAGCAAGACCCCATCTCTACAAAACATAAAAAAAGTTAGCCAGGCATGGTGGTGCCTACCTGTAGTCCCAGCTACTTGGGTGGCTGAGGTAGGAGGATTGCTTGAATCCAGGAGTTCAAGGCTGCAATGAGCTATGAACGCTCCACTGTACTCTAGCCTGGGTGACAGAGCAAGACCCTGTCTCCAAAAGAAAAGAAAAGTATATACAGGTCTATCTCATTCTTTTTAATGGCTTCTTTGTATTACATTGTATGGATAAACCACAATTTATTCATATTTTAATAACAATGGACATTTAAACAGTTTCCATTTTTTCCTATTATAGACAGTGCTGCTTTGAATATGTTTGTGCAGATGTCTTTGCATGTTAATAATTCTATAGATTAGGCTGGATGCAGTGGCTCACACCTATAATCCCAGAGCTTGGGAAGGCTGAGGTGGGAAGATTGCTTGAGGCCAGGAGTTCAAGCCCAGCTTGGGCAAAATAGCAAGACCCCATTGCTACAAAAAATTTGTAAAATTTTTTTAAATAATAATTCTATAGATTACATTCCTACCAGTTGGATTGAAGAATATATCTGATATTGTCAAAAAATTATCCTCTGAAAATGTATCAATTTATCTTCCCACCAAAATTATATAAAGTGCCCAATTCCCTATACTCTTATCAAAGCTATAATAATCTTAATTTTTCCCAACCGATAGGAGAAGAGGATCTCATTGTTTCAACGTGAATTTTTTTGGTTTTGTTTGTTTTGGTGGGGGGATATGTCAGTTTAAGAATAATGAAAATTGGGGTTTTTTTTATTTTATTTTTTAAAAATGAGACGGGGCCTTGCTATGTTGCCCATGCTAGTCTTGAACTCCTGGGCTCAAGTGATCCTCCCATCTCAGCTTCCCAAGTACCTGGGATTACAGGCAGGAGCCATCACGCCCGGCTTGAAAACTGTTTTCAAATTCATTTGTGTGCATAAACATTGAACCAAGAGGATACCATTTTTTATTAAACAGACTGATTGTTAAATGGAAAGAAACCTGAGAATAACAGTATTACACACATAACTACTACTTTTGAATGTTTATAATGTGCTAGACACTATGAAAAGTACCCAAGTATATTATCTCATTGAGTTCTCAAAACTTTATAGAGAGCATTATCCTCATTTTACACAAAAAGAAACTGAAGCCAGATAGGTTAAATAACATTCTCAAAGTCACACAGCTAGTAACTGAGTAGAGCCGTGTTTTAAACTCAGACCAGCTAACTCTAGGGCCCCCATTTAGGCTAAAGTCTGCTCAACCAAAATTGAATAGCCAGTAAGTACAGTCAGGATTCAAACTCAGGTCTGCCTAACTCTAGAGCTGTGGTCCCCAAGCTCCGGGCCATGGACCGGTACTGGTCCGTGGCCTGTTAGGAACTGAGCCACACAGCGGGAGGTGAGCAGTGAGTGAGTGAGCAAAGCTTCATCTGTATTTACAGCTGCTCAGGGCTCCCACTGATTCTGCATTATGGTGAGTTGTATAATTATTTCATTATACATTACAATGTAATAATAATAGAAATAAAGTATAAAGTGCACAATAAATGTAATGCACTTGAATCATCCTGAAACCATCCCTCGCTCCCCTGCCCAGTCCATGGAAAAACTGTCTTCTGTGAAACTTGTCCCGGGTGCCAAAAAGGTAGGGGACCACTGATCTAGAGCACACATATGTAAGGTGTTTGTTTGTTTAATAGAATTTATATTATCTGCATGAATAATGTAATGACAGTGTTGAAAAAAATTTATTCCTATCCAAACATTTTTTGGTTTAAAAAAAAAATACAGACATTGCCTTGGTTGAACTAAAGGCAGAGCCACTGCACTGCATGACTTCAGGAGCATCCTAGTTTATGAAAATGGAACTGGAGTTGTGCAGAACATAATCTGCAGGGTCAAACGTGGTGCCCCAAGACCAGATACAGACTGACTAAAGAAGGGAGATTTCTGCCAGCAACTAGGCCAAAAGAGCCACGGGAAACTGAGTGTCCCCTAGTGGATGAGAACGGTATTGACAACTGCCAAAGTTCAGCTAGAGATTCCCAGGAGAACTAATAGAATTAGGATAGTTGCTGAAGTGAGATCAGAAGACACGAAAACTTTAATTGCTGCTCTCTCCACCCAGAGTGTTCTTTTAAAAAAAGGTGCAAGATCTATGAAGGCTACTTTCTGAAGAATCAATGGTTCCTTAGGAAACAAGAGGGATAGAGGGTAAGTATCACCCACAACTCAGGTCTCAAGAATAAGATGCCTACACAGTAAATGAAAAGAGGAAAGGAAAACAATTTTTACTATATGAGAGAAGGTTGTAGAGAAGGGGGGAAATATACATAAATAGACACAAGACTAGATAATCAGTCCTGGAAACTTCTCAGTAATCTTCTCAAAAGCACCCCCCCCCCAAAAAAAACCACTAGAAAATTAGGAAAACCTTGAATATGTTCTCAAGGGGGAAAATGATGCTAAAAGAAACCCAGATGTGGTGAATATAAAATGAATGGAATTTTGGATTCATTCCTACTGTCAGCCTCTCTTAGAATTGAGGCAAAGGCAATTGCAGACTTGGGAAGAAAGGCTTAAGTTGACCAAATTAAAATGGCCTAAAGCCATGAAGAGACCATGGGTAAAACAGAAACACACATCAGCTGGGGCAGAGGACAGGCACTCAGAATCCGCACAGTAACTGAAGGAAATGGAGAAGATTCAGCCAGCGTGTATTCTGGTTAATCAAATCTTCTGGTTTAATATTTACCATTTGTTTCTTATACCAATTTTCAAATAATTAGACAGTATGTTACAAAATTAAAATGACACTAAAATGTAAGACACCTCATAGTTTTCCAATAACATAGGGTGTTCATCAAAAGTATCAATTGTCACTATTGTCTAAGGTTTGTGCAGTATCTGGTTTCAGTTACTGACTTGTCAAAGATCTGGCTAAGAAGAAATGTCTAGAAAGACATAGATGGCACCAAGTTAGAAGAGAGTAATGTCCCAACAGGAAAGAGACTTTTTTCCTTAGTTTAAAGGATTTAGTACAGTAAGAAGCATGGTAAATTATAATAGCAATGGGACAGAGGGGAAAAAAAACCACATTCATTTGACAAACTCACTAGACTGCAAACTCTACGAGAGCAAGGACTTTGTTTTGGTCATTGCTATATCACTGCTTCAAGAACAGTGACTGGCACACAGGCATTCAAAAAATATTTATTTAAAGAAGAAATAAGTGCTGTTCTATTTAATATGCTCTTTTCCCATTCTCTTAAAAAATATTTCTTGAAAGAATGAATGCTGTTCGCTCTATCTTTTTCCCATTTTTTAACTAGGGAAATTCTCATGCTTCAAGATCCAGTTCAAATTTTTTCTCTTCCTCAAAGTCTTCATCTATCCCCTTCTTCTGCCTGCAACACTGCCTCCTTCACAAGGCCAGAATTAAATCTTCTTTATTCTTTTTCCCATAGTGTATCACTTGGACCTATACTTGCTCTCGTTTATTCTATATTTTATTATAATTCAGTATTTACATGTCTGACTCTTCCACCGGGTTATAAGCTCCTTGAGGGCAAGGTTTTGGTTTCTGTTATCTTTGAACCCCCATCTTCTAACATAATGTACTGCAAATAGTAATTATTTAAATGTCTGCTAAGTTTAATAAAATAGAACTACATTCTTGGTGTCTAATAAGATACCAGCATATACTAAGTGTTCAATAAATGTTTATTACATGAATGAACTGAAAGAAAGAAATTACCAACAAAACTTAGTTCCCTCAAATCCCAGGGCTGGGAGGCATCGTGCCTCGAAAATGGAGAAATGGGCTGGGCGCGGTGGCTCACGCCTGTAATCCTAGCTCTCTGGGAGGCCGAGGCAGGCAGATTGTTTGAGCTCAGGAGTTTGAAACCAGCCTGAGCAAGAGCGAGACCCCGTCTCTACTAAAAATAGAAAGAAATTAATTGGACAACTAAAAATATATAGAGAAAAAATTAGCCGGGCATGGTGGCGCATGCCTGTAGTCCCAGCTACTCAGGAGGCTGAGGCAGGAGGATCGCTTGAGCCCAGGAGTTTGAGGTTGCTGTGAGCTAGGCTGACGCCATGGCACTCTAGCCAGGGCAACAGAGTGAGACTCTGTCTCAAAAAAAAAAAAAAAGAAAGAAAGAAAATGGAGAAATGGTCTCCTCCTCTTGGTTCTAAGGAGACCTTGCATGGTTCCTGTGCCAAGTGTCAGCCACTATGGCACCGAAACTATAGAGATAAGTTTGAAAGAGATCCAGGGAGAGTAACATAATTGACTTGGGGTGGGGGAGGAAAGGATGAAAAGGAGCGATTAGGGGCTCAAGCTAGGCAGATGGCCTAAGTGACGTCTGAGACTAGACACGATAACCTTCTGCTAACACTGGGAGAGTGTAAACACCCAAGAGGGGAGGAATTGTTTAGCCTGGTCCATCGAGCTCAAAGTAGAAGAAAGGATGAAACAAGGGGCAGAAGATCAAAGCCCTGTGACAGGAAAGCCAACCAAAAGAGACATTGCTCTCCTTGGACTTAGAGAAAACAACATCATATACATTTTCACAGATATCAACAAGTGTTATTATCCTCATCTTCAGGCATAAAGGAAGTCTACAGACAGACGGATTATTGGAACCTAATACAAAGAGCCTATGCTGGGAACAGAAAGTCCTTTTACCATCATGCAAAATATAGCCCCATACCCAATGTTATTAAAGCAGTATCCCAAAAAAAACCCACTGATTCAGACTGTACCCATAAGTAAAAGCACCTTCAAGAGAAGATGAGAGAAGAAAAGTAGAGAGAAAGAGAATCAGCAAAGCAGGAACTGGAATCCCACGGTTTGGTAAAACGCATGAGATCTCCCGGCTGTGTTCTCATTCGCTGTTTTCCAATTTACTCTAACAAAAACACCCTCAAACTGGAGTTTGCTGAACAACTTTTCACTTCTTCCTATTTCCCATTCCACTCCAAGTCTGCCTGCCTGCCTTCCAGTAAGCTTTAGTGGCTGCAACTAACAGTGAGTGCAGTGAGTGATAGAGATACAGAAGATACGGTGCCCTGCTTCAAAGAACTTGTAATCTACTTCGAGAGACAAAATATAAGTATGTGAAAACAGCAAGAAAATAATTGCAAAAAATCATATGACATATGTAAGAGAAAACATGATAGACTATTTATATAACTGCTAATGATCTGTGAAGTAAGGGGAAGATAAGACTGAACTGGTAATCCAGGGAGGGCTTCCCAGCAGAGGTGGATTTTCTTCCTAAGGAGGAAAAATAGAAATTGATCGATTGAAATCAGTTTATAGTTTATAAAAGCTATAAGGAACCTCAGGGTGTATTCTATCAAAACTGCTCAGTTGACAGCAGAATTAAACAGAAGCTCAGTGAGCTTAAATAATATGTCCAGGTGACAAATCAAAAAAGTAGAACTAGAATTCAAATCAAAGTACTCTGATCTCAAAATCCAGGGCAGATGACAGGAATGAGTGCAGAGAAGCAAGAAATAGCAATGCCTACAAGAAAGAAGGTGCACTGATTGGCTTGGCTGGGACACAGGGACTGTTGCATAGAGTAATGAGAAGTCCCAATCTACCCCCAAATAATCTCCCTTGAGGAACACCTGCCATACTTTAAATCAGCTGCAGGGGCCCTACAGTCCCCTGTCTTTATCTCCCCTACCACATGCCCTACCCTGGGACCTCATCTTCTAAGGCCCACAATTCTCACTCCCAGATGCCCTACTGGTTCTGAGGGCCCTGGAAGCACGAAGATACACATATGGCAAAACTAACCAAGAAGTTACTCCACATATGAACTTCTTGTTCTGCTCAAGGCCCCACCCTCCTCCTTTGCCCCCACCAACACTGAGGAAACCAGATGTACAAATGGTTAACAGAGAAAAAAAAAAATCCCACCCAGACCACTTGAAACGCGGCTAGTCTGGCTGGGCTTCGAGTCCGCTCAGCGACTGCTCCATGACTGCTATTTATAGCCTCTGGGTGCCCAACCCAGCTTCCAGGTCACTAATTGTGGCCCAGCCCCGAGCCAACCCCCACACCTCCTCCCCCGCCCTGTAACACAGGGAACAAGAAGCAAATCCAGCTTTGTCCAGCCCAGGAAGAACAGCCAGGAGATCTGAATCCAAGACCCTATATTATATGTCTCGTGTAAGGTATCAGAGAGTCCAGAAGGGTCTGCCCTCATACTACATATCTTGGAGAGCTGAGCTGTCTCTGCAGGCTCCTTTCCTGAATTCTCTAAATCTGAATCCTGAGCTCAGTCTAACCCATTCACATACTAGAGAGGGAAGATACGGGTTTCGGATATCAAGGACACCCAGCCAACAGCTCAGTAAAGAGCTTATCTCCTTGAGTAAGCGTCTAAACATCCATGGACTGGTATGTTTGCCTCTTCTTGGGGTCTGTTTGTTAGATTATCTACACATTTATTTGTATTACTACTCCAGTCACCCACAACAACAAAAGTACCCAGGAAGGAGGCATGCTCGGAACTAAACTTCTAAAAATTATTTTTCTAACACCCACCAAATACATCTTAAATCCCCCCCATTCTTAGTTTTGGATATAGGCCCTAAATGTGATAGTTTTATGAGAGTGTGATAAAAAAAAAATCCCCTCCGATTCCAAGTTGCTATTATTTGTATATCATTCTGTTTTCCCCCTAGAGATAGAGATTACTGTGACAGGCAGTGACGGTTTTCTGGGCATATGAGGCTTTATGAAACTATCCTGAATAGAGAAAAGTTTTTTATAAGGCACAAGAGTTTATGGTAAAAAGACTCAGTGAAGCTTTCTCTGTTAGTTCTGTCCCCGTGCTACACTGGGGCAACCACCAATGGGCCACATTCTCCCTGGTGAATTTCGTATCTGAACCCTTGTTCCCATGCTAATTAAACTGGATCATTGTCAATGATGTCCCTATTCAGAACGAAGCACTGGGACTAGAGATGAAGGAAGAGTTAAGAGGCTTAAAATGAGAATGAGATATCTCCTTTTCCCGGTGGCCCAGCATACAAACTATGGTTACCATTCTTCTCGGACTGCCCAACCAGCTCCCAACCCTCTATATCCTTGACCAGTGCTGCCCCAGGACTATACATCCCAATGTCAGTCTTCTCCTTCTTATTTTGGGGTTCATTTGAGCCACTGGATAATATGCCAGGGATCCTGGTTATTGGAGCCAGGACCAGAATGCTGCTGTGCTATCTCATCATCACCCACAAATACCAATTCCTGGCCCCAAATGGTCCCAAGTCTTTCCTCCCAAGACCACAAAGGGAAAAAAGTTTCCAAATTAAAAAACTAAAACTGGCAACAAAGGTGCCCCATGGCAGTAACCTTTAAAACTGGCCATTAAAGTTTATAAGTCAGACGGGCACCAACGTGAACGATCAAGAAGAGAAAAACAGCCCCCTCCCTTGGGGACCCGGAGCCACAGCCTTCCCTCTAAAGCCACAGAGCTGATGTCACAAGAAGCGCTTGCTGCCATCAAGGGCTCTCTGTGTCCCAACTACAACCATTCACAATGTAGGCAGCCTTTGTGTGCTGGAGAGGGGGTGGCTGTCTGGCAGACAATAAAGGAAAGGGGAGGGGCAAGGAGTTGTGGGTTGGGACATATATGAGGTAAGGAAAGGTGAGGAAGGGGAGAAAAACAACAAATCCCCTCCTAGCCGTGAGGACTGCCTGCAATTCACAGGCCCTCTCAGACTGCCTAGAACGGTGGTTCTCAACGTTTTTTCAACCTAACGCACAAGGCATACCACAGATTCTCATCAGTGACTATGGTACGTCACACAGTGCTTGTTAACTATCTTGGGGTTCAGAGGGCACATACCACATTTTTTTAGTAAAGCTATGAATAGTTTGAAAAGGCCTCCAAATCATTCTCCCTACCTCCCCTGTTGGGTACGTACCCCTTATGAAGAATCAGGAGTTTAGGGAGCCTACTTCTCCTTCCCTCCCTTCCTTCCTTCCATGTATTCAACTAATACATTTTGAGAGCTAATATGTGCCAGGCATTGTTCTAGGGGCACTGAGGAGACAGCAGTGAACACACAGACAAAAATCCCTGCCCTCATCGCGAATCCATGCCTTCACAGGGGAGAAAAACAACATAATAAAAAAGGTAGAATCTGGGGTATATTGGGTCGTGATAAGTGCGAAGGAGAAACACACAGCAGGAAAGGGGATAGAAAGAGTGGTGGGGTGGGGATGGAGGTGGGGCCGAAATTTTACATAGGGTGGCCACGAAGTCCTCAATTAGAAGGTAGCATTTGAAAAAAGACCCAAAGGAAGAGAAGCAATGAGCCATGCAGATATCTGGGGAAAGAGCATGCTTAGCAGAGGGAATAGCAAGTGCGATAGTCCTAAGGTGGGGCACTCATCTAGTATGTTCAAGGAACAGTAAGGAGGTGGCCACTGGGGCTGGAGCCCATAGTGCCACTGTTCATCACAGAGCTCCTCCTCTGTTTCAGATCCCATGGCTTGGAGGAGTCTGGGCTGACTGCCTGTCAGACTGAATTATCCAGGCCAGGGACATGCTCACAAACAGAAAGAACTTAATAGCTTAGTGAAAGGGGACAGGGGTAGGTAAGATGAGCTTGGTATTAAAGTATTTCTCTTTATTGAAACAGCTCAAAGTTCCTTTAAATAAAATCTCAACCATCCCCACAAAATCCTTGTAAGGAACAAAAATCATATCCCTTAACTAAGGACCAGAGGGGGGAAAAATCATTTTAAAAACGATTTTAAAGCTATAACTAGAATAGAACTTACTCTTGATACCCAGTCCAATGCTCTATTATTCATAAAAGCATAGAATATTAAAAGCTAGAAGACAGATTACCTTATCCATTCCCCTCATCTTACCCAAGAAGCAGCTGCCAAAATTAGAACCTAGGTTTCTTGGATAAGGAGTTAACACTCCTTAAAAAGCAAATTGAGGGGACCAGCTCTCTCAAAAGAACTGGATTTTTAAAAGAGGGAACCAGTTCTCTGAAATCCTGTATTCTAGAAACTCTCCTGCAAGGGGAAGATATGGTGATGACATTAGGATTACAGGAGACTAAACAGTGTTCTCTCTGTCCCCTGACCCCTAGAAAAAGTCTAATTATCCCACATGCTAGGCCCACTGCCATTTATCTAGATCCCTTCAGCCCCAAATGCCCTTCATGAGACAGAGTGGGCTTCAGGTTCTGAAGACCAGAACTAAGTCTGCAGTGTGAATATAGACACACACACACACATACACACACACACACACACACACACACACACACACAGATGCATACAGTCAGTGGGAAGGAAGGGGAAAGGAAAGCTCACACAACACAACACACCAGGGCAGCTGCAGAAAACAACTGCTTGTTAAGTTAAAATTAAACTCTGTACAAATATTGACCTTTGGAGGGGACAGAAACCGGTCCCATATTTACCAGCTTTATAAATGGGACTGACCACAGCTGCCCCACGCGCTTGGCCAGCATGATGGCAGGATGGGGCGAGGCCACGCTTTGGGGGTGGGGGATGAATGAGAGGGGCAGGAGACATTTTAAACACTCTCTTAAATGTAGTTACTACTGGTAGGTCAAAGTTCCCAAAAGCCTTAAAAGAGGAATTTCTAGGAAAGCAAATAAGGCAGTCTCTGAAAGTGGGGGTCGGAGAAATAGGAATAGAGAGGAAAAAGAAAGTTTCAGAAAGAAAAAAATTGCTAAAAAGAAGGGAAAATATAACAGAGATTGAAACTGAACAGAGAGAACACTAGGGAGCTTATCCTTTTGAACCCTGGCCCTTGGTCAAATCAAGAGTCATAAGGTAAAAGACCAGGTGACCAATTTAAGTAACCTAGTGGAACAATCTAAACTGACCTTATTTAAGTCTTGGCTCTGCTGCTTACTTGCTATGTTACCTTGGGAAACTCAGGGACCTCCAGTTATACAGAGATAATAATACAAAAACATTGTGCTAATTCACAAAGACCAGAACCGACCATATACACCACACAGATACAATCATTATTATTATTAATTCTATTCCAGCTAACTATGCACCTTTACACTCCAAATTGGTCAAGAAACTTCAGTCTCCCTAGGAGCAAAGTTGGGCTGGAAAGGAGAGCTTGAGCTTGTCTCAAACTTGTTAAAAGCCTCCTAAGGGCACACACCAAAACCCTTCCTTGTTGTAGGATAACAGGGAGGCCAGCCTGCTGAGATAGGCCCCAAAAGCCATACTCAGGTTGCAAAAGGTCCAGATACGAAGGAGGAGAAAGGATTCGTCAATTCTATTTCCCTGAAAGCTGATCTCTGGCAACCCAAAGTTTTTCAGGAACGAACATCATAGATGCTGGACAACTTAGTTCTGATGCCAAAACTCTGATGCCTTTCACTCTTTTTTATGCCCTCCTTTACGCTCATGACTTTCACGATGAATAATAATAAGCACAAAAAGTCTGGATCCATCTCCATACAGCAGGAAATCTCTCTCTCTCTCTCTCTCTCTCTCTCTCTCTCTCACACACACACACACAGTGCCACGAGGAATCATAATTCTGAAAGTATTTCAATTAAAAATACATGAAAAGATTTTGCCAAAATTAGTTGTCCGGTTTTACAGAAAGCTCCTGTGCCTTTATGTGGCACACTGCTTGTACTATACATCTTAAAATCAGAGGGTAGACAAGCACCTATCGCTTATGGCGTATGAAAAAGACAATGACTAAGTTAAAGTCCTCCTCAGCACTAACTAAACACATGTCACTAGTATCTTTTGACTCTGCTTCACTTGTTAAATGTTTTACCTTAATATATTACAGTTTATATTGTTAAACGTGTGTCATAAAATATAAACAATGTACAGCAGAACCAGGTCAGCAATTCAGGAAGAATTTCCAACGCTGCAGTCTCTGTGGTCACAGGACAGGAAGATGTTTTGCATCTGGTGCACCAAATACGTGCTGAAGCACAAACTCAAACCAAACTGAGGAGGGGGAGATGGACAGGAATAGAAAAGGGGAGGAAAATGGGAAAATTATATTCCAGGGTGGGGAACCAGCTTCCTTGAATTCTGATCCAAGAACTTATCTTAAAATATAATCATTATTAATTTCCATAACCCTCTTTTTCTGGCTTTGTCCTTCTTCAGGGGCTCCAGATAAGTGATAAGTCTCCAGGTTCAGCCACTCAGAGCCCTGAGGCTTTTGTTATTCTAACACAGAAAAGAGTCCTTTCCACACTCCACTCCCATCTTTCTCATGAGCAAATGACTCCCCCTCCATAGGTCCCCCTCCATAGGTCCTCCTCCATAGGTCTTAGTGCCATCTTCTATAAAGCATGGAGACACAGAGCTCACTGTCCTTATGTGTATGTCCCTAACATTCCTTGCCAAACCTATTACGCTATAGCTAGAACTGATATTATTTTCAAGGTATTCCATACTTCTAGAAAAAGGACAGTTACCATAAGTAAGACTGTCACCCATTTAATACTCCAAGAAAAGTTCATTCCTCTCATTTTCAGCACCATAAAGCCAAGAACAGAACTCGGTCTCACTCCTCAAGATCTTCCTCCCACAATGTTTTCATGCAAATAAAATCAATGGCACAGACAGGGAAGTTTCTGGGCTAGGAAAGTGGAGCAGGGACTGAAAATGAGCATCTTCAAAAGCAAAATATTCTTTTTTTTTTTTTTTTGA
>NW_012142745.1:1122134-1190726 GCF_000956105.1 Propithecus coquereli
GGGGTCGCTTGACTCAACTCAGAGCTCCACCCATGAGATCCCAATAATCCCCTCCCAGACTAACTTCAAGCTGCTGAAGTTCAACACAATTCAGCAAAATGCAACCCCACATGGGATTTCTAGTTGAATACTATTGTTTCAGTGATCTGCTTTGTCTTAGCCAAACTGGTAGATTGGTCTTTCAGAGAAGTCCCAGAGCAGATCATGTGCCAGGGCTGATTTCTGTTTATAACATTTTGGCCTAGGCAAGCAAAATGTCATTCTTGGGGGCTTTAAGACAGAAGGGCACTCTAATTTCGAAGATGACAGCAACATAAGTACTCCACATGCATACAACAGGTAATGCTTACACAGGCCTAAGAAACAGAAAATGGAAGCCAGGATCCCAGGAAAATGCTCTGATGTAGCCCACCAATGAGGACAAGCAGGGGACTCTCACACAGAAACGGATAAGGCCAGGAGCAGAGTGCAAGCACAGAGCAGCAACCACAGGTCTAGAGAACATCTCCACACACAGTGCCCGTGTATTTTATTCCTGAGGCCCAGACACTGCGGAAGTTTCTGATTTTATAAGAATTATGTCTATAATCTAGAAACAACTAAATTTCAAGCATACTGGGAAGCATCCCTCCACTGTAGTCTCTGAAGCCCCTAGAGAAGCAAACAAGGAAACACTGCTACCGGGTACCAGTGAGTGCTGCCGACTTAGCAGGCCTAGGAAATGTCTGAACAGAGTCTTATTCAAGCCAAGGGAAAACGCTGTTAAAACACACAAAACTCCTTTGACTAATGTGAGAGGGGGAAAGAGCCTCTATAATTAACAGAAACTGTCACAGGCATTGGGGGCCTCCGACGTGTTCAACGCAGACCACTTAAAAAGACCCGGTCTTCTAGCAGAAGGCTGGGGTTTGTGAGTAGGGCTCCAACAGGCCGGGGACAGCTTTTCCAAAAGAATCCCACCATATTTAAGAAAAAAAAAAGGAGAAGAAAAGAGGGTGGGGGGAGAAAAGAAAAACCCAAACCTCAGCTTAATGTTTTTTCACCACTGGAACTAAAAAGCAAAAAAGAAGGAGAAAAGTCCAAATGCAACCAGTTTTCAATTAGGGCCTAATTAGAAAGAAAAGTGGCAGTGCTATTATAGATCTGGGGAGGAAGAAATGCAGTCAATGACTTTAGTTTGGGCTGAGCCATCCACTTGAAAGCTGTGATGATTAGAGGGACAATTTATGGTGAGAGATGGTGGAGGGGAAGGGAGGGACAGAAGAAGAGAGCCTGGGGGCTGCCTGATCGTTTAAGTCAAGAGCCAGAGCAGATCGTCAGAAGTAACTATTGATCAGCCACAACGTGCAAAGCATCACACAAAGGGCTGGGAGGGGAAATAAAGATCACAACAGACACAAATCTGACCTGAAGAGGCTTATAAACATAGCCCCTCTTAACACTCAGCCACTATATATTAATACATATGCACAAGTCTTCAGAGGAAATTTAATCCCAATTTCTTTTTCTATGCAGAATCCACTCTCTCTGCATTTCTCCCAGCTCCCTACTCATTTCCATGTATAACACACAGAGACCCCAAGAGAAAAAAATGCTATCATCAAATATAATTCCTGAATGAAGCGATTTGGATTTGCTTCAGCCTCAAAAGAAGCCAGTCGAGGCATACCCTGGCTCAGGCAGGCTGAGACACCACATCAAGACGGGGAATCTCAGAATAGCTAGAAGGGCATTTTCTGCTTTCATTATGATCCCACAGGACTCAGGTCCATTTTCTATGTAAAGTCCACAATACATAAGACCAAGCTGTAAGGAACTAGGGATGGGCACCCTTATATATGGCTATAGGAAGGACAGGATCAGCTGGTTCCATTCCACATTTGCAATAAACAAAGCGGTTTGATTGGTAGAGGCATGGAATACTTTCTCTCCCTTGCTCTGGGGTACCCTCTTCCCTTGTTGATTTAGTTCAGGCAACTTGGAGGAGGGACAGGAAGGGCTAGGGCAAACATGTCACAGCCTGCAGTGAATAGGGCCAACAGAAAGGAGAGGCAAAGAACAGAGCTGAGAGGAGAGGAAAAGAAGAGAGGCCTCTCTTCCCATCCCACAACCTGGGCTCCATCCAACACAAAGTTAATTCCTAACCTCGGCTTCACCACCCTGCCCACTGCTTGCATGATTTATCCCCCTATCTGCCTGCATCGCCTTTATAAGTCTCCCAGCCCTGCACACAATTATAAAAGCTGTCTGTGCTGCTGGCTCGACCTGGCCTGGCCCAGGCTCCTGCCACGGTAACCCTTCCCCACCCCTTCATTTTACAAGCCTTCCGCCATCATGGAAATGTGAAATCCCACGAAAGAACAGTAAACATCACAGGGGAAAGAAAATACCTAGCCAGGCTACTCTGGACAGCAGATTCACAAATGGACTGATGTCTCTAAGCCAGAGATGAAGGCCTCTATGTAACAGTGAGCTACCTTCTTGCCTGGAGTCACCTGGACAATAACAAAGAGATGCACATACAGATGTGCCAATCCTTTATGGGGCACGGCCAAGCATCCTGGTGCCCTGGGAATTCCCAGGCTCAAAGAATCAACCAGAATGTCAGGGCAATTCACAAATAAACACAGGTGTCAGGTTTAGAGAACCATGTGGAAATGTGAAATTTTAAATAATGGAAAGACACTAAACATTATTCAAACCACAAAATAAGGATCAGCTCTGCCACCTTCTTATGGGCTGCACAGGGAGGTAGCATGATGCGGTAGAAAGAGCACGGGCTCTGGATTCGGCTGAGTGGGTCTGAAAGCTGGCTTCAGCACTTATTTATTAGCTATGTGACTTTGGTCAATTTACATTTTCTAAATCTATTTTACTCTCTGTACCACAAAGGAATATCAACTTGTAAATAGGTTTTGAAGATTAACAGTAAGATTTACAGCCAGATTGTCTGGCACACAATAGGTAGAAAAAATAATAGCTGTTAGGATTATTTAAGATGTTAGACATCCTAAAATGGTGGGGGAGGACCTATTCCTTCCCCATGCAAATTTAGTCTTTTTAATAGATTTCTCCTTTAATCCATATAAATTTTCCCTTTCTAAAACAGATCCCACTGCTCATCTCCTGGCCAGAGAATAAGCCAAAAGGACTTCCCCGGGGAGTATTCTTTCTTGCCCACTGTCTTGAGTAACCTTGTCCCTTCATAATTTAGGGACAAGGACTTATGAGTCCCTTCATAACTCATATAACCTAGTTCTGCTCCTGGTCTTATTCACAAGGCCCCCATTGGCTCCTCCAGCCTCAGTTTAAAAAGGATGTTCCCCTTTCTCTTCATATGCCTCATGAGAAACTTCCAGCACCCACTAGATTCCATTGTTTTCATGAAATGCTGGATTGCCCTATTACAATAGAGTCTAAGCCAGAAGTCAGGATTCATATCTTCCTCAACTAACTTAGTGGAGAATGGACACTACGGAATTCTCCACAAGTCTCTGGAGGCCCAAAATGCTCTGCCAGTGAGACTGAGTGCTCCCCAGAGCTCTGTTATTCACTTGGGGGTAGGTGGTGGGGAGGAGGAGGGGGAGGGAAGGAAGAGAAGAGAGCCTTGATTCAGGGGGCCAGACTGAGTCCGCTACAGGCCAGGCTCCGCTGAGGTTTCTCGGGTGAAACACGCCTCTGTGATGGCTGTGTCTGTAAAGCGGATGGAAATGCCCATAAAGCCGTATCAAACCCTGTGCAGAGAAGGACAGGGATATATATAGAACCAGGAACCAAAGGGGCCACAGGGGATTCAGGCGGACAGCTCCGCCCAGCCCTTAAACCCGCCCCAGGGAAGGGGGGAGGCCCAAGGAACAAGCTCAAGGAATGAAGGTTGGAGACAGCCCGGCGGGTTTACGAAGGGAGTGGGGAAATTAGGGGCGTCAGGGACAATGCTAGGAGAGAGCTAACGACCAGGCTGTGAGAATCAGTGAGGGCTGAGGGGAGCCTGGGCCTCCTCCAGCACATGGATGCTGAAGAGCCAGAATCCCAGTGTCCGCAGATCCTAAGGTGACTTACAGTAGTCTGCTTTGGTGTCCCATAGTCTTGATAGCACTCTGCTTCCTTCTCAGAACCCATGAGCCTCCCATAAGCAAGCTTTCCCTGTCTTCCTCTGCTGTCCCAACCGGCACCTCCAGTTTAATATCATCCAGGAGCTGATGTTCTCCATTCCTCACTCCCTTAACCCCACTCCGAGCCTCCCAGAGAAACTGGAGATGGGGACAAGTGAAAAAAAGAAATCTATCCATAGAGAAGCATCCTAAAAGATGGAAATTTGTCAAAAGATGGAAAGAAATTCACGGAAAGGAAAAAGAAGCTTACAGGATGAGACGATAGCCTTAGAAACCTTGGCATCTGGCAGAATCAGTCCTAAAGGAGATGGTCTTGCCAGGGACAGAAAGTGAACTGGTTCTTTCACTCCAATTTGCTGGGATCACCCTCTCCCCACCAACCCTCTTGCCAAAGTAGCATGTTAGAGGTACAGATCCTGGGTGACAGGGATCTAGAGGACACTAAGCCCACAAGAATCTCTTATCTGAGCGACAGCCAGGTAACCATTTCCCCACCTTCCCCATCTCCAATTCAAAAAGGAATCTCCCTCTCTCAATCCCTATTCTTTCCCCCAGCTAGCACAAGTATGACAATGTTTTGGCGCCACCTGCTGTCCTTTTCTTATAGCTGAGTAGATCCTCGAACTGGATGGACTTCAAGTTTACCTTCTTTAATTCATCAGAAACCCTAAAAGAATTTAATCCAAGAAAACAGAAACCATAACTTCTACCAAAGGGAATATTCCTGTGGTGCACACTGGAGAAATCTGGTGCCTGGGTTCTCCTGTTTTCTGGGACACATGTCATAGGAACTTCAGTTAGCCAGAACCTTCTCATGAGGTTTTTATTTCTAGTCTTGCAGCCACTGGTCTGTGAAGTTCCTTCTCTAAGAGTCTTGATGATTTGAGAAAGGTGAACACTCAACAAGGCCTTTCTCTACTTAACAGAGTCTGCATACATTTATATATATATTTAGAGAGAGGGTCTTTCTCTGTCACCCAGGCTGGAGTGCAGTGGTATGATCATAGCTCACTGCAGCATCGAACTCCTGGGCTCAAGCGATCCTCCCACCTCAGCCTCCAGAGTAGCTAGGACTACAGGTATGCACCACCATGCCTGGCTAATTTTCTTTTTTTTTAGAGACAGGGTCTGGCTCTGTTGCCCAAGCTGGTCTTAAACTCCTGGCCTCAAGTGATCTTCTTGCCTTAGCCTCTTAAAGCACTGGGACTACGGGCGTGAGCCACTACATATTTTTAATTATTTCTGTATCATACTGTTTTAGTTTTTTTGGTTTTAGGCAGAAATTTTCATTTTGCACCTAGATAATGTGATCTAGTGTTTGTCATCAAACACTATAATGAAAGCGGTGTCATCTAACAAGCAATGACTTAGATATTTTATACTGCTCTATCATTCCTATGGTCCTCACTCTGGGAAAATATTCAAATATGTAATAAGCTCTTTGAGAAGTCAGTTAATCTCACAAATATAGACATTTGTTTATTCATTTAACAAATATTTCTGCAGTAGCTACCATGTACCAGGTATGAGCTGGGGGTACAGTGGTGAATAAGACATACAAGGTTCATAGCCTCATGGAGGCTACATTCCAGCATCATTAATCTGACTCATGAAGGTAGTGTAGCAATTTCTTACTCATCTTAAAGCATACTGTGTGAACAGCAAAGATCAAGACAAAAATAAAGGCCAAGTGTGGTGGCTCATGCCTGTAATCTTAGCCCTTTGGGAGGCTGAGGCAGGAGGATCGCTTGAGGCCAGGAGTTCATGATCAGCCTGGGCAATAATAGCGAGACCTGGTCTTTATAAAAAATTTAACAATTAGCTAGGCATGGAGGCATGCACCTGTAGTCTCAGCTACCTGGGAGTCTGAGGCAGGAGGATCACTTCAACCCAGGAGTTTGAGGCTGTAGTGAGCTACAATCAGGCCACTGCCCTCCAGCCTGGGTGACAGGCTGTCTCTCAAAAAAAAAATATATATACACACACACACACACACACACACACACACACACACACACACACATATAAACAGACTTTGTAAAAAGATAAAATGAAATATATAAAAGATATACAGGGTAGGGGGCAATGAATGGGTATATAAAAAGAATTATTATTCTTTCCAGCTAAGTTTTTTCCCTAAAACCCATTCCTGGACCTAATAGTAGGAACTGAGTGCCAGCTTCCAAGGTCAGCTTCCTCAAACCTCAAGATTTACAAGTCTATAGTAGAAAGAAGGAGGAGAGGTGATATTTTATTCAATACCTAGTATTAATAGCTTAAATTATACGCAAGCATTTTCCCAAATATGAACTCAGGAAATATGTGGGGCTCCATCGAATGTACTGTCATCTTGCGAAAGAGAGAAAAGTTTCTGACAGGCCCTCATATGAGTGAGTAAATCAAGGGGAATAGAGAGTCTACCATAGAATCTTAGGGCTAGCCACGCCGTCTCCTAGTATTGTCCCAGATTGTTCCCAAGCACTATACCAATCATTAGGGAAAGGATCTTAAAGAATTCTAGGAAAGAAGTTTCTAAAACTTCCCTAGTAACATATTCTAGTCAGGTAAAACATTCCTCTCTACTTCAACTATATCCTTATTGCTACAATTTCAGTTTATCCCTTCTTGCACTATCTTGAATGAAATGCAGGAAAGCTATTTACCATCCTACCTGTGCTAATTACTCATATTTAAAAGAAAGAGCTACCATTCAATCTACTCTTTGAATTAAATAATTCCATTGTCCTTAGATTTTTCCTTTTTATTCTATGTCCATCTCTTTTACTATTGTCCTGAGTTCCCTATGGGCACTAATACTCCCATGTATCTTTCAAACATGACACCAAAATTCAAAGAGGCCAGCTAATGCCAAATACAATGGCAGCGTGGCGTGGGGCTCTCATGTTATTCTTTTAATTACAGTCTAGAATTACATACATCTTTTTAAATACCCAAACTATGCCAAGAACTGTATCATAACTGGGAGCACTTACCACTTAAATCTTCCAGGGAAAGAAGTGGGGTGGGGTGCGGGGCCAAATGTCCCACCAAAGGAGTAGAAGACTATTTTGTAGGAAAGAAGTTCTATTAAACAAGATACTAGTCCAGAGCTAAAACAATCTGACAACAAGGAGCAGCAAACATGGCTGGTAAGCATGGAGCCCAGCAGGGTGTTCACAGGGCCTTTATGCCTTTTTGATGGTTATTAAAGAAGTCATAGAAAATTTTACTTTCCTTGCCTTAGATCCACCTACCTTTCAAGAGCTCTGTGGGAATCCTTCACTAATTTGCCCACAGAGAATGACTTCCTCATCTGTCCTCATTCAGCACTTGGTGTTTATCTCTGTTACAGCATTCTTACCTTGGTAAGGTAAGTATGTGTGCACCTATCTGTCTCCTCTTCTGAGCCATAGGCTTCGTGGGTCAGGAATCATGTCAGTCATCTTTGCACCCCTAGCACAGTAAGGACTTACAAATAATAGTTTCCTATACCCTGTAGTACCAGGTCAAGAACCTAAACCCAGTAGTATTCAATAAATGTCGGATAAGGATGATAACATTAATAACAGCCATCCAGCACAACTCCACTAAGTTGTCAGACCAGTTTAGGATACTGGCATGAAAACTCCTTTTTCCCCTGGCCCAGACATTTACTCTTAAGGTTTGCCTACTCCTCAACAGACTCCAGGAAATAGGGTTAGTTTTAAGTTCTAGAAACTCTAATCATTCCTGTTTTCTCCAAGCTAAGCCTGAAGGAAGACTGCAGATACCTCATGCATATTGATGAGCTTCTGTGGTCACATGAATATTAACAACACCCTGTGGTTTTCGGGAATAGCAGCCCAGCTAGAAGATCTAATATTAACCTTGGCTAGGCCCAAAAGGTGGGAAGAGCGTATGTCCATACAGCCCCATGGGGAGTAAAGAGTGGACAGCAGAGTCTAGAATGGGGCTCGGTCCCTATGCAAACGCTGGGCACACAGGCAGTTAAGAAAAGACTAAATATTGTGCCCTAGATCCCTGGCACTGGGGGCTCTGTTGGCTGCTACCCAGGTAGGAATCTCAATCCTCAAGCTTTGCAGGAGTTAGGATGTAGAAACTAAATCATATTCAATTCAGGAAAACACTGGTAGGGACACTGACCTAGTTCAATAGCTAAAGCAGAGGGGTAGGGAAGGTCAAAAGTCAGATCACATTGGACAAAAACCAGAATCAAATCATAATGCTTAATTAGGCAACAAAAACATATTTTGTAGGTGACACATTAACAGTACTGAAAGATCTACAGACTGTGGAGTTTCCAGCCCCATACCCTCCATGACACTAGCAGACACAGAGAACAATGACTCAAGTTTAAGAGGAAAGCTATTCTAGGATTGAAGCAGTAAAAGACAGGGGTCAGGTTCTTCCCGCACCTACAGATTCTGAACCCAGGAGAGATTAGAAAGAATGATGACTATTAATAAAACAAATAAAAACACCAAACCAATAAGAAGTACTGTGAATCAGAGTCGACCAAAGAAACCCATGGACCCCTAGGTCTAAGTTCAAAACCTACTTCTATGCCACAAGACAGAACTATTCAAAAGAAAAGCAGGTTAAGTGGCCCCATGCAGTGGTTAGAATTAATGCTAATAAGATTCTTCCCATACTCATACACCAGGAAAGACTAGGCTTAAAACTAGAAAAGCACCTCTTTACTACTCTAACCTGATCCACTCAAAGGCCTTGACCCCTTAGCTCTGCCTGAAAAGCTGACCCAGCCCCCTGCACCCCACTCAGGAAGAAGAGAGAGGCCTGTGGGCCTAGCCCAAGCTGGAGTGGTGAGAGGCCACACCTAGGAAGAGGGCGGGGGCTGCTCACGGGAGCTGTGTTCTGTCACACAATTACCATATTATGTAGCTCTAATAAAAAGAAATACTTGAAGTTTTATTAGTGCCATATAATAAAGTATTTATAGAATCCGGGGGGTGGGGGGAGGCAGAGGTGGGGGAGGGAAATAAGAGGAATCGGAATTGTTAGCCCTGGCAACAACAATCCCCAGTATTCACCATGCTCAGTAAACTTCAAAGCCTTTGGCCAGGACACCAGGCCAGCTCTCGCTGACCTAGATCAAGGTGGCTGGCTGTCCGCTTCTGCTCCATAACAGAATGTCTCTGACTTCTTCCTGGTTAACAAAGAAAGAGGAACTTGGAGGAATACGCAGGAGGAACAAGGAATATTAGCAAAACTGTGTGGAGTAGGCCTGAAAAGGTTGGGGCAGAGGAGAGGGGCATCAGTTGAAAGAGTGAGTGGAATGCGAACTTTAAAAGGTTCCATTCTGGAGCTAAACTTCTAGTTCTCAACATCCAATGTACCTGACAGCTTCAAAATTTGCCAAAACAGGGTTTTCCATCATTGTGTTGGCCCCTTCTGCACACCTCGCATCCTCCCACTCCAACCACACTCTGCACTCACCACCACCACGAGAGCAGTGCACCCCACACCTACTCCAACCACATGGCACACACCCACAGCTTCTCCCACACCAACCCCCAACACAGTCCTCACAGCCACAGTGCGCGTGCGCGCGCGCACACACACACACACACACACACACACACACAACATGTTCACCACAACACGCTCCTTCCCAAGGCCACAGGCTGCCTGAATTCCTGGCCATCTTCCCACCTTAAGACACATCCTAGATAAAAACATTTTCTGAGTCTACAACCCTCTTTAACATTTCAAACTTTTCTATTACCCAGAAAATCTCCCCAAAGACAGAGAGAAGTGAGGGCTGTGACATTATTACAGAGAAGACTATAAACAGAACAAATATAGTGCTGCTTTATTATAAGGCAGTGTGGGGTTGGTGGCTAGCTGATTACAGGGACACTCCCCAGAGCACTGTGCCGTCCCAGACCTCAATAAAGGCCAGACTAGAGCCGCCTTCAACTGACGGGCAATTGGATCCAGGGGCCCCATCGAATCCCTTCAGATTCCAGTCCAGGACGTGACATCTGCCTTGGTTGAAGATAAGGAGGAAAGCAAACACGATCTAAGAACAACCATGCTTGGCAAAGAGCCACCAGGCCATCTTCTCACAGGCAAACACAATCATATGGTTTGGGTTTCTTGAAATCAATAGATTCCAAACTAAAGAAAGCAAAAAAGAAAAAAACCTAGAGAAATCGAGAACAAATTGATAGATTTAAAACCCACACACACCAGGGATAGTGCAGACTAAGGGTAAGAATGGATTAGAGGACAAAAAGAGAAGCAGCGCAGCTTAAGTGACTAAAGCAACCCATATTACGCATAAAATCATAGAAGGAAAGAGTGGGAAATCCACAAGTCCTCTCTTCTGGGCTCTGGGCACACGGCGTCCCTTCTCGGGTGACTCACAGTGGGATCACCTTCACCCCCTGCTTCATGTGGTAAGGGCCTCTTTATAAGGAGACACACCGCGAGCCTTCTCCTCCTCCATCCCTGCAAGCCAAGGGAATTGCGTCACTGACCTCCACACACACTCACTCCCTCCTCTTTCCAGCCGGCCACCACACAAGGGATCTTGTCTTGTGGTCCCTGTGATCCTTTCATCTGGGCTCCAAACCCACTGTCACCTTGGCCCTGAATTACTCCCCAGGAGACACTGGGAAAACAGAGCTGGACAAAGAGTGTCTGGGTCCTGCATGGCTAGAATTTACTGATCCCTGCTGGTGAGGGAACCTGGGCTATGCTCTTCTCTGCCCAAAGGCAGAGCACAGGAATAATTTTGAACTTGGCATTGTCGCCAGCCCTGCCTACAGACTAGGTGTCCACTGATTTGGGTGATACCAATTCACTCCAGCTCCCAAGAGCTGAAGGATAAAAAGGGCTGAGACACAGCCCTACAGGATCTAGCTCCTCTGCCTTACTTGTCCAGTGGCTGGGAATTGCTAGGGTTGGAAGAGGGCCAGAAATTATCCCCCCCAGCTCTGTTCTCATTCCACTTGGCTATTCTGTTTTGAGGGTAGCCCCAAGGAAAACATTTTGGCAGCTGAAAATGTCACTGTTTCTCAGATGCCTTTCCAAGATAGAGGATTCCCTCCAATTTAGCCTCAGCTCATTTCCATGTCTCATGGTCCTGACATTTTTCTTTGACCTTCTGTGTGATGATACTCCACTTTGGGGCTTTGCCATTTTTATCTAATTTCAGAACCTGTGTTTCAATGGGCAGATTTAAGATGAGTTATAGGAATGCTATTTACTCTCTGAGTTTTCTCCCTTCTCAAATACATTTCATTAGAACAGCACCTCTGAGATTGTGTGGGATAGTGGGGCAAAGTGCTGTACTAGAAAGTCAAAGGATGAGGTTCCCGTTTCTACTGCAATTACTTGTGGGACTTGGGGTCACTCAGTTTTTCTGAGCCAACCCATCGTATCTCCTCATCCTTAAGTAGCCCTAAGTGTGCTTTTGAAAAAAACCCCAAAACAATAACTATGTCAATTTTGTCTTCTTTTTATCTGAGTAGGTAATCAATATTCAATTTGTATTGAATCTCTTTTTTTTTTTTTTTTTTTGGTAATCAATATTCAATTTGTATTGAATCTCTTTTTTTTTTTTTTTTTTTGAGACAGAGATTCACTCTGCTACCCTGGCTAGAGTGAGTGCCGTGGCGTTAGCCTAGCTCACAGCAACCTCAAACTCCTGGGCTCAAGCGATCCTGCTGCCTCAGCCTCCCGAGTAGCTGGGACTACAGGCATGTGCCACCATGCGCGGCTAGTTTTTCTAAATATTTTTAGTTGTCCAGATAATTTCTTTCTATTTTTTTTTTAGTAGAGATGGGGGTCTCGCTCTTGCTCAGGCTGGTCTCCAACTCCTGAGCTCAAACAATCTGCCTGCCTCAGCCTCCCAGAGTGCTAGGATTACAGGCGTGAGTCACCGCGCCTGGCCTGTATTGAATCTTACTCAATGAATCTAGAGAGGGGAGCCAGAAAAACCAGCAGTGTTGATATGGCCTACGATAGAGTAAACAGAGCAACACATAAGGGCAGCAAAACTGAACTCAAGGGCCCAGGAAAATTCCCTTGAGGAGGTAACATCTTTACTGGAATCCAAACAGTGAACAGGAGTTACCCAAGTGAAAAGGTGGCAGGGGGTTTCCAAGGATGGGCTCTAGGAACTGACAGTAGTTCACTGTGACCAAGTGTGGATTTGGGGAAGCAAGGTAGAGAGTGTGGGTAGAAGTAGGGGGATGACTGTGGCCTAGCAAAAGAGCAGGAGATGAAGACGGAGATGGAAGTAGTGGCCAGGTCATAAAGGGCCATAATGGTTTTATTAAGAAATTTGGACTTTACCAATAGGAAGCTACTGAACAGTTTTAAACAGGGACACATGACCAGATTTACTTTGATCAGTAGCTTTCATCTGGTTTCTTTTCTTGATTGCAGGGTTAACGGGGTATCAAAAAGAGAAAAGAAGCAGAGGTTCGGATGCGGCCCACTTCCTTTCTTTCCATGGAACCCAGCAGGTCCCACTCCCTTCCTCATGAGACTCCCCAGTCCTTTAAATTCTTGTCTTACTTTCCAATCTTCCCTCTCGGTCCCCTTATTCCTCTCTCTTTCTAGCAAAGAAAAACCTTTGAGTGTGTGGCAAGTCCTTTCCAACTAGCTGTCCTATTGACCTGGGGTTTTGTCTCCTTTCTTCAATATTACCCCTCACCAGCATCCTCCAAATAGGGCTGTCAAGTAACCCTGACAATAATCCACATTTCTAATCCAAGGCCCATTTCTTATCTCTTTCTTGAATTCCACCAACTCTCCCAATATTTACTCTTCCCCATGATCCAAGGTCTCTCAATCTCTAGAAACAATATGGTGGCATCCTAACTAAGACTAAGATAATGCTGACCAAACAGGCGATCAATCTGCATGAGAAAGACCTTATAACTAGATGATAATGGCAGACTAGCAAATGTACTCTATGAAAACATCCATTCCTTTTCTTTCTTCCTTATCTCATAAAGTCCTCTAGAGCTACAGTTTAAGGTCTAGAATCAATACCTTACAGGAAAATCATCATGGTCATTAACTTTATCTCTTGGCCTACCATTTAACTAACCTTAAAAATTAAAGAACCTTGGCCAGGCGCACCAGTGGCTCACGCCTATAATCCTAGCACTCTGGGAGGCTGAGGTGGGAAGATTGCTTGATTCAGGAGTTTGAGACCAGCCTGAGCAAGAGCAAGATCCCATCTCTACAAAAAATAGAAAAATTAGTTGGGCATGGTGGCCTACGCCTGTAGGCCCAGCTACTCAGGAGGCTGAGGCAGGAGGATTACTTGAGCCCGAGAGTTTGAGGCTGCAGTGAGCTATGATGACATCACTGCACTCTAGCCGGGGTGACAGAATGAGACTTGTAGCAAACCCCCTTCTCCTCATAACCCCTCATTTCATATAACAAATAAATAAAAATGAAAGAACCTTGGCACTGGGGAAGAAACCTTTAGTCCAACCTTCCACTTTAGTGTCAGAACTCTTTGGCATGACTTCGCAATTGAGATCAAATTACTTCTTACTGCCTGAAATTTCCTTAAGAATTCCTTTTTCTACTCATCCCCACTAAATAGGTTTAGAGTAGGACCTCTACATCCAATAGGAAATAGCTCAACTCACTAGGTCTTAAGGTTCTAGAACAATGCTATTCAAAGTATGATCAGCAAACTAGTGCTGGTCTGGGAACTCTTTGTAATTAGCCCATGTTGAGGTAAGTATAGAAACTGTAAGCATTTAAAAACTTTTATAGCAATTTGACATTGCCAGGACATCCAAACACATGTTCAGAGGGCTTATCTCAATGAACAGGGTATAAAACAATTTGAGCATTGTTGAACCTGTATGGTCAGTCACCGATAATACATGCTGTATATTAGTTATGCACATAAGATGTGTTGGATTGCTTTGAAAAGCACTGTTCTAGAAGATTTCTAGAAGGGAAGAGAAGAGGATAGGTCTGGGGGTAGGAGAGCTCACTCTCTTCTTTTTTACCTCTTCTGGGTACAATAGAGAGTGAATCTGTTGCCTAGGATGAGGAACAGGAAGCTGTTCCCACTAAGCCACTGACTGTATGGGGTGAAGAGGAGGGCAGAAGTTGGTGGCCAGGTTATCAGGCAATAACAAACTCAGCATCCAAGCACGCGACTTCCAGCAATGCAAGGAGTTTCCTTTGTTTTGGGAAAACAAGAACTGCAAGAAGCCTCTCCTTGACACGTTCTTGCCTGGCCTCGGGAGCAGCCCAACCACCCATGACACACAAATAGGACAGTCCTGGCCGATGACCAACAAGCCAGTACCCTGACCACAACCCTTGTTTGCTTTTCCTTTTCCACCGCTTCCTCAGTTCGAGGGCCACTGTGGGGCCATAGGTAGCTGCCAGCGTAGGTCACCCTTCAAGAACTTTACCCCCCATGACCCAGTACCTAGTCCATACAACTCTTCTAATGCCCTTTCTACGGCCTACTTTCTCTATGGTTTGGTCTGAGAGCAAGGGCTTCTGGCCCCTTCCCTAGAGTTGTAGGTAAAGTTAAGCCTCAGAATACCACTCCAACAAAGGCCATGGTATGCTCTAGCAAACTAAACCCAAGAAGATCAGCATCTAGCCAAGTGCCTAAGAAGAATAATATTTGAGGTTTCAACAACCTCAACTATTCTGAACAACTATTTTTATGTTATCTGAACAGAGTCACTTGATTACACTAGATCCTCAGCTTCAAGAACCCAGTTATCACCAAGAATAAAATATATAAAACAATGCCCCTATTCATGATGCAGAATGTCAAAACTAAACTTCCAAGGAGTTAGCTAGGAAGCTTAGGACCAAAGACCAAAAAATCCAACATCACCTGGGAGCTTAGCTCTTTGAGGTATAGACAGAGTAAGAGTCTCAACCTCTCAGACTCACATGAAAGTGCCCTCTAGAACAAAAAACTTCAGGACACTTTTTCCAAGAACTCTGAGAAGTAGGGCTAGCAAGTCCCACTTACGACTTTACTGTGATAAATCATGAGCTTTGGGGACCAGCAAACCTTCCTCCCTCTCTGATTAATCAAGGAGCTTACTCTTTACCCTGATGGCCCAAGTTTCTATGAGACTAATTTGTCCTGTAAGGAGAGGGATGTGGAGGCGGGACTCCCCCCACTCCAGGCCTCCTTCATGCCAAAGAAGGAGGAAACAGAATAAGCAAAATAAAATTCATAAAGTGAAGCAGTAATTATGGTGTGGTCAACAAGAGGCTGCTGCTCAGGCCCATCATTATGTGGCTAAATTTAACGCCCTGCGCGGCCAGGGGAGCCGTGCGCCCCGGGCACCGTGTGTCCACACAGACGCCAGCTCCGCCACCTTTACCCGCTCGACAGCCGCCAGGGCTGCCAGAAAGCAGGTCACAATTTTTTTTATAGTCTGTTTACCAAGATGCTGTTTTTACTGCCGAGGTTTCTCTCATTTTATCTCTTTTTCCCTTTTCCCCAAACAGGCTGGCCTGTATTTTCTGTCTGTTTTTTTTTTTTTTCTTTCTCCCTCTCTCAGTACTATTTTCAGAACTCTAATTTTATATGGTATGTCCCTTTTTTTTTTTTGGTAAATATTTGCCATAACTGGATAAGCCAGGCACATCCAGTTTAAAAGCCTCCGTCCCACGAAACATCAGGCCTTTAATGATATGCATCTCATTAGCTCGTTCTATGAAAGGGGGTATAGAAAAAAAAAGCAACCTACAGACTCTCACTTTTTATATCTAGAGAGACCTATACTTATATATGAGGACAAGCTGAAAACTGACATTCTGAGCCCCAATATGAAGCCAGTACAATGGCCATTTGATTCAGGCTTTGAGGCTCAGAAGCAGTTTCAGGAGAGAGGGGCTACTGGCCTGTATACCTCCGCCGGTCCACTCAGGCGGTTCTGACTGGGTCAGTACAGCTATAACCAGTTCTCAAATTCTGATGTATTAGGGCTCTCCAGATCAGAGGAATGAAACTCTGGGAAGTCCTCTGACCCTAAATTTCCTAAAATGGCTGTAAGAAAACAAAGAAAGGCAAAGGACACCAATATTTCCCTCCTTCACTGGCCGCTGAAGTTAAAGAAGGGGAAGTTACGAGTTTAGAGAGTGCTTAAAGAGATCCCTTCCAAGTTAGAACTTCCACACCTCCCACACACCATCCAAAGGGCTTCTCCCGCCAGGCAAAGCCCCAGAATTGAAGGGAAGACTTCTTTCTGTACATATTAGGTTCAATGAAATGGGTTGTATGGTCAAGTCTACTTATTGCACTGAACAAAAGGCACAGCGCCCAGTAAGCACTCTCCAAGTACTTATCTGTGATGCTTTTAAACACAGCTTGATACTCTAAGATGGTGCTAGAGGAGTCCTCAGTATTTGCTGTTTTTGATAAGACATGTTTGGGGAGGGAAATAGACAGGTACATGGTTTGAAAGACCCGGCATGGTTCAGGCAGCAACTCATGGGGAGTCTATACATAGCAGGGATCACCAAAGGTCCAGAGTCTCTAGCTTGGTTTTCATTAGTTCATTTACGAATGACCAGACTCTAGAGGATTGACTGATACTAACTAAAAATCACAAGAGACTAATTTCAAAGTTAAAATGCCAGTTTATTAGTTTACAAGGTGAAGTCTATTCCCAAAATATCTTCAGCTGCTTTTTCCTGGGAAGCTAAATAAATACTGAGTGCTACTTATTAAACACAGAAAAAAGGCAAATATCAGCAAATAGCTTTATGGAATAGTTCATATACTTTGCACAAACTAGACATTCATCCTGTTCTACTATATCATTGCTTTGGCATTGTGCTAATTAAATTAATTAATAGTTATTCCTTGGTTTTTCTATTTTTGGATTCTATACAACTCTGTTCCTCTGTTAGTACATCTCCTCAACCATCATGAATTAATTACGTAACAGCTTTTCTATAATTGCTTATAAGAGCCTAGAGGTGTACAAGACCAAGAGTTGCAAGAAAGCAATGTGGAGTAAGAGAGGAGCCAGAGTTCCCTAACCTTGACTCACTTTCCTATCTTTTAAGTTAGATCTCTGTACTGTTCACAGATTGGTCTCAATCTTGCCTACTGCCCACAGAAAGTTCCAAGCGTAGCTGTGTAACATGTGGCGAGGCAATGAGACATGACTGAAGAATACTGGACCAGAAGGTCAGAGTCCTGAGTCCTGGTGCCAAATTCTACAACTGTTTGTCTATATAAGACTTCTTTTGTCCTTGTGGACCCTAATTTCCTCATAAGTGAAACAAAGTGGCTTTTTATATCTTTAGATTGATAAAATCCCTTCAAGCTCATAAATTCTATGGCTCTCATCTTCTATTTGAGATTCTGCAATTTCCTTCTTTGAGGTACTAGCCCAGGCCCTTGAGACTGTAACCTAGTCTTATAAGCAAGATGTTTATAAACCACTGGATGGGTCACTTCTGTAGATAGCTAATCTCATCCATTTTATATTGATTCTTCTTTATCTCAGTATGAGAGGTTATCCCAAATTTGGGGGGGGATACCCTGCTTGAGACTTGCATCTCCTATGTACTCACTAAATTCAGCTATTTCACTCTGCTCTTTCCCCAGCTCCCGGGGGCTGCAGAAAACAAAATGCAGTTTCCATCAATTATTCCTTCTCTGAACCAAGCAGTATTATCATCCCATCTCAAAGTTCTTCCTCATCGCTCGCTTTACCCACATCAAATTGGAATGGATTCTTTGGAGTAAAAGATTCCAAGAGGGAATAGCACTAGAATTGCTCCATCTTCAAGCATATGATTAACAGAAGCCAAAGAGCTTTAGAAGAAGTCCCTCAAACCACCACACCTCAGCAAAGCCCCTCAGATTGTGTAACTGAATAAAACACCTAGTTGTGTCTTTTCCTTCAGCAGCTATTCACCACACAATATCCTTCTGAACTCTGAGGTCAAGATTGACCTCTTCCAGAAATACCTTTCCCAAACTATCCTGGTATCCGAGATCCCATCTACCTCCTCTCAGGGAATACATATATTTTATGATTATATGAATATTTGTGTAGATTTATAAATTCCAGTGGCCTAATGTCCCTTAAAAGTGCATCTTTCAAGGGCAGAAAACATGTCTTAACTTTTAAATACAACTCCACCAAGTTTATTATCTTCAATGTTGCTTAAGAAGTACTGCCCACATGGAATTTAAGCTTATAAAGAGAAAAACAAATAGACCAAAAATCTCCCACCCTGAATGAAAAATACTCTTCCTGAGATCTTCTGGCAATTTCTCCCTTAACAGTAATTTCTCCCTTAACAGTAATTTCTCCCTTATCTCTCCTATGGGAGATACTGAGGATGCCCAAGAATCCTGCAGTCTCATTTCCTAAACACTGGACAGCTGAGCTGCCAACCTACAGGACTCAGTCTCAATAGAACTCTCACTTTTCAATGTAGCTCACTATCCAAAAGGAACATTGGCCATAAGTGAAGGATATAAGAGAACGCTTTACATATAAAGTTAAAATGAAGCCACAGACCAGGTAAAACTTAAAGGTAAGTTGTTTGATATTTTTGTTTTCTTTCTTAATTTCTATAACCGGAGTCATGTACCAACGTGAGAGATTCCTCAAATGCCAAGACTTTCAAGCTACAACCACTGATTGTGTACTCCCTGTCTACAAGGCAGTGAGATAGCTTTAGAAGAGTAAACAAAATGAGCAAGACAGTTCTGCCTTAAGGACTCTAGAAGCTCACAGGGGAGATAAGTACTTTTTTATTAATATTATACAAGGCAAAAGTGATAAGTGACACAGGAAAGATACAAGCAAGGCCTTGTGGGAGTTCAGAGGAG
This sequence comes from Propithecus coquereli, assembly GCF_000956105.1. Taxonomy (NCBI): domain Eukaryota; kingdom Metazoa; phylum Chordata; class Mammalia; order Primates; family Indriidae; genus Propithecus; species Propithecus coquereli. The sequence goes on from NW_012142745.1 coordinate 1,141,095, forward strand.
GAAAAGAATATAGCTTATACTTTTGCTTCTGTCCATTTCACTATTTCTGTCATAACAGAAAGGTCGTGTAATCATCTGACACTCTTTTTAAGGGTGATTGAATAACCTTGGAATGGATTTTAAAATTCTCAGATGAAAAGGCTACATACGTCTCCTGGGGAAAGAGGCTGGAAGCATGTACTAATCTAGTCATCTATCTTCAAAATATCGCGCATCCCTTCATGCCATTCACAAATCCCAGAGGAAAGACTAATTCTTCCACTTTGCTTGACTCCACAGACCCTCATTCTCACTGTTCCCCTTCACCAGTATAAATGTCTCCTTTTATACTGAAGGCTTCTGGCCTTCAAACACATGTTTCTTTCCATCTTGTTTTGCGGAAGCCACTTCCAGCTGTCTCTCATTTCCTTTTCATTGTGAAATTTCTCTCATCAGAGTTCTACATTCATTGTCTCAGTTGCCTTATCAATTGATCCTTCTTTAACTACCAAAGTTATTTTAGATGAAATCTGCCTTATTGCCCAAGATCATGGATTGTCTATGATCTTTTCTCTGTCAGTCAATCATCCATTTTCTTTGGTGTCTCTCCTGCATCTGGCACTGTGGATAGCCCTCCCTGGTGATGGAAATAGCACGGGATTTGAGTCAAGACAAATATGGGCAAATCAGCTGAATGGCTTTCAGCAAATTAAATTACTTCACCCCTGAGCCTCTGGTTCTTTATCTTTAAAATGAAGATAATATCACCTCGCTCATAGGTTTGTTGGAAGGATTATAAGTTGTCACATAGATAAAGCACCTAGCACTGTGTCTAGCACACATACGGTATGGACTTTATGTTTGTTAGCCCCCTTTCTTGGCTAATCTCTTCCTGTTGCACATTTTCATCATTGGCTCCTGCTATGATTGTTCCTCAAATCCCAGTCATTGGGCCTTTACTCTTTTCTCCATGCTCTTCCCAGCAAAAGCTGCATCCATTCACACAGCTTCAAATAGTGCTCCTCTGTAGAAGATTCCCAAATCTATTTCTATAGGTCCTTTTTTCAACCCAAGTTTCTCTTTCCTGAGCATTCCCACTTGTAATATCCTTTAATCAATTTAAATTCAACATGTATGTGAAAAAGATCTTCATTTATTTTTTTAAATTAACTCTAATTATAAATAAGCCATTGATTTTTTTTATAGGCTATGGCATTGTTAAATGGCCATACTGTACTGAATGGACTTGTATGAAACCCTTCCTCTCCTAGGGAAAAGAGGAGGGAGACTCAACTGTGTGAATCATCGCAAAATGCTCTAGAGATACATGAAGCTTACAGGTTAGGCCTGAAAGGGCTACGTATTTACTAGAAATAAGACATCAATCATCACTGCCTCACAAATCGAATCCAAACCAAATAAATTTATCAGACTGCAGATTCAAACCAAATGAAAGACTAATGGTAGATGTTGTGGAGCAAAATAGAGGTAAAAAATAGTTTTCATTTTAGAAGAGTTGGTAACTTCCTTTGGATGAAGTAAGATACACAACCCTTGGAGCAGAGTCTGTTAAACTGTGCTAGGCTATCTGGGTCTAGATACAGGAGCATGCACGATTTCATTTTTCACAGGCCCCTACAACTCTCTATTGTCTCATATCTGGCCTGATATACATATTTATGTTATATGCCTGGTCCCCATAGGAATCTGAATTTTTAGCTGAATTTGAGATATGAGAAAATCCTTCACTACTGGGGTTCTTAGAATCAGAAACCTATCCCTTGGTAATGGGTAATTTTATACCATTTGTATTTTCTATATTGATTTCCTTTTTGTTTTCCCTCAAAATTTTAATAAATTTTCTCTTGAAAGTATAAGGCTTTATAAAACTTGGTAAAAGGAAAATAAAACAAGAGCCATTTGGGGGCCAAAAAGAAAAGACTTGGTAACCCTGGTAACAGCGCTCCATGTTTACTACAGCAATCACAGTGAGAAAACCCCAAAGAAGGCAAAATTCGGAAGAAATATAGTTGAGAAACACATGCAGCCATCCCTTCCTCTCTGGAGATTTTCATTCCAGAGCCCAAATAACGGTGGGTTTGGATTTTAAGCAAGAAAAACCATTTCTTTATATGCCCGTGATTAGATTTAATTGCGACCCTCTCATGCTTTTCCTATTCTGTCAATTGCGTCACTATTCTTCAGATCACATAGGCATACTTCTGACAGCCCGATCTTCCTAAAAGATCACCTTCATGTGTCAATTTTTCAGTCGAAATTTTCAATGGCTTCCACTAACGACAATAGTAATTAATAACTGCAAGGAGGAAGTGCCCCATCTCCTTCCTAGGAAATATGTCCCTGTGTGAGAATCACTACACATAATGACAGATATTAATAACTGGACTGAAATGGGCAAATAAATGTTACAGGAAGAAAAAGCTGAGAAACACTTTCAGAATAAAATACTGACCCTCCAGCTAAGCATTTAAGGGCCTCACAATTTAGTGTCAAGTTCATATCTTGCTAACCTTATTTTCTCCTAATCCTTACCCACTCTCATTCTTATTTTGCATCCTTTGCCCATGTGCTTCCCACCTAAAATGCCTTCCATGTAGTTCCCTCTCATAGTCCAAACCAGCCATTCAAGTCCAGTTCAAGTCCTGCCTTTTACAGGAAGCTTGTTCTAATCACTCCATTACTATGGCCCTTATTATCACTCATTAAGCACTATGAGCTCTTTGATGACAATACTATCATACCTTATATGCTTATAGAACCTGGTATCATGCATATGCACTATAATGAATACTGAAAGATTGAATTAACTGCAGTTTCTCTAGGTCAGAGAACTGACACACACAATGGTAGGGAGTATATTCTCATGCATCTAGATGTATCCTTCTTTTTTTTTTTAGACAGAATCTTGCTCTGTCATCCCTGCTGGAGTACAATGGTGTCATCATAGCTCACTGCAACCTCAAACTCCTGGGCTCAAGCGGTTCTCCTGGCTCAGCCTCCTGAGTAGCTGGGATTACAGGCACACGTCACCACGCTCAGTTAATTTTTTCCATTTTTAGTAGAGACAGGGTCTTGTCTTGGCTCAGGCTGCTTTTAAACTCCTGACCTCAACAGATCCTCCCGCCTCGGCCTCCCAAAGTGCTGGGATCACAGGCATGAGCCACCGCACTCAGCTGACTTATCCTTCTTTATGATGCTCACAAAGGATACCAAAAAAAATACTCTGAATCCTACGCCTTCCACTACATAATAAATAACAGGTACATGGTAAAGAGGCAGTCTTTCTAACTGTAGAAGTAGAGCCCTTGTGGCTCTATGACTAATTTTCTTTCCAGGATTTTGTTAGGTACTTATTATTCCTTTGTCTTTTGAGGTGTTATTCTATTAACTGGCTCTAAAAAAAGGGGTTCTGGGATCTCTCAATAACAAAAGATTCAAGATTTATACTTCATCCCCAAGTTGGGATTAACGCTCAGAAAACACGAGTGTCAAAGAAACAAGGCAGGTAATAGAATGGTGATACAGTAGCTTCTCCCTAGGCTACTCATCTATTTACATGTAGGGCTTCTCCCTAATCTACCAACAGGTGATCATTTGATAGTCTATTCATAAGACGGGGAAAATAAAGAAGAATGGGAAGTTGATTTTTTTTTTTTTTGAGACAGAGTCTTGCTCTGTTGCCCGGGCTAAAGTGCTGTGGCATCAGCCTAGCTCACAGCAACCTCAAACTCCTGGGCTCAGGTAATCCTCCTGCCTCAGCCTCCCGAGTATCTGGGACTGCAGGCATGCACCACCATGGCCGGCTAATTTTTATATATATATATATATATATATATATATATATATATATATATATTTAGTTGTCTAGCCAATTTCTTTCTATTTTTTTAGTAGAGACGGGGTCTCACTCTTGCTCAGGATGGTCTTGAACTCCCTGATCTTGAGCAATCCTCCCGCCTTGGCCTCCCAGAGTGCTAGGATTACAGGCGTGAGCCACCACACCTGGCCGTGGGAAGATGATTGAATGGAAGATTCCTTCATCCATTCAACAAATGTTATTGAGTGCCCACTACGTGTGGAGGCACTGTTCTGGGCACTCAGGATATAGACCAGGGCACAAAACATATATCTTTGTCCTTATTGAGCTTATGTTCTAGCAGGGAGGAGACAGACCATAAACAATAATTATAATAAAATAAGTAAATTTTACGGTAATATATTGGAAAATAGGTGCTAGGGAGAAAAATAAAAAGTAGAGCATGGTAAAGAGAAATGGGAATGCCAGGTGCAGAGGGGCAGGGATATGGCTTACAACTTTAAATACAGTAGTCCGGGTAAACCCCATTGGGAAGGTGACATTTGAACAGAGACGTTATTGTAGTCTACGTAGTGGATGTAGTCTATGTAGATATGTTCCCCAATTCTCTGACATACCTCCCCTTAAGAGATGGACCTTAATTACCCTCCCCTAAAGTGTGACCTGGACTTAGCAACTCATTTCCAACAAAGAGGATACAGCAAGACAGCGATGGAATGTCATTCTGAAACTAGGTTATAAAAAGGCTGCTGTTCCATTCAGTCTTGGTCTCGCTTTCTCTGTCTCTTGGATCACCGGCTCTGGAGGAAGCCAGGGCAATGGCATGGGAGCAGCCCTATGGAGAGGCCATGTGGCAAAGAAATGGCACCTCCTGCCAATAGTCACTCGAGAGAGCTTGCAGACCTTACAGTGACTGCATTACCAGCTGACATCTTGGCTGCCACTTCATGACAGACCCTAACGCAGAATCACCCTACTAAGCTACTCCTGGATTCCTGACCCTCAAAAACTATACAAGATAATAAATGTTTGTGATTTTAAGCCATTACGTTCTGGGGTAATTTGTTACACAGCAAGAGATAATAACTGATACAGACTTAAAGGAAATGACGGAGTTGGCCACACAAATATCTGAAGATAGAGCATTCCAGGCAGAGGGAACAGCCAGTGTAAAGGCCTAAAGGCAGGAGATACTTAGAGTGCTAGAAAGACAGCAAGAGACCAGTGTGGCTACAGTGGAGAGAGGGAGGGAGAAAGTAGCAGGAGATGAGGTCAGAAAGGTAATGGAGTCCAGATCACGTAGGGTCTTACGGGCCATCATAAGGTCTTTGGTTTTTACTCTGTAAGTGGAATGTTAGCCAGTGAAGGGCTTTGAGCAAAAGAGTATCATGATGTGTCTTATGTTTTAATAAGATTGATTTGTTAGTAATAGACCAGCAAGGGGTAGGAATAGCAGCAGGATACCAGTAAGAAGCCTTCTGCCATAATGCAGGTAAGAGATGATAGTGGCTCAGACCAATGTGGTAGCCCCAAAGCTGAGATTATGGGTATATTTTTAAGGTAGAGTCAACAGGATTTCCTGATGGACTGGATGTAGGATGTGAGAGAAGGACTGGAGTCAGGATGACTCCAAGGTCTTTTGGCCCAAGCAAGTGAAAGGATGAGGTTTCCATCAACTTAGATGGGAGAAGGCTGTTGGAAAAGCAAATCTGGAGGCAAGATTGGGAGTTCAGTTTTAGACATGTTGAGTTTAAGGTGTCTATCAGACTCCCTCATGGAAAGGTTGAAAAGGCAGTCTGGAGTTTTAGGATAAAGTCTAGAACAAAGATTAAATTTGGCATTCAATTGCTTCTTGGCCTTTTGGCTAAGATCAAGTGTAAATTTGGAATTCATCAACAGATGGTATTTAAAGCCATGGCACTCATTAAGATCAATAAAGGAGTGAGGGGGGAAAGATAAGGGCACCAACGACTGAGTCCTGGGGTACTCCAACATTAAGAGGTAAGGGATAACCAGCAATAGATTCAAAGAAAGAACAACAAATGAGGTAGGAAGAAAAACAGAAGAAGGTTGTGGTGTGGACACTATGTTAAGAAAGCATATTGAGGAGCAGGGATTGACACGCATTGTAATAGAAAAACCTAAATGGGAAAGGATCAGCCAACTCAACTGTCCTCTGCCTTCCTACCTTTCCTTTTCACATCTGTATCTTCCCTTATGACAAATTCTATGGTAGAGGTATGTATAGAGGGCTGTGGGAATAGCAGGGTAGGGCAGAGGAAGAAGAGCAAACTAAGGAATGCAAAAATTGTCACCAAAGACTCACAAAAGGGACAAAGCCCATACAGATTTGGCACGTTGAACAGGAGTTTGCCATGAAGACAAGAAAGAAGAGAATAGCAGGCAAATGAATAAAGATATGTACAAGCAGCAAGCTGTCAGTGCTTCAATATGAGAAAAGTGCAGGGTGCTACAGTAGAATGACAGAGCATCAGGCTGAAGAGGTCAGTAGGACCAAATCATGAATGATCTTGTGTGGCATGCAAGGAGTTTGAAATGTATCCTGCAGGCAACTAGGAACTATTAAAGGACTTTAAGCAAGGAAGCAACATAATCAAGCTTCTGTTTCGAAGAGATCACTCTCACATAACTGCAGATTCAACTGGAGGAGAATGAGGACCATTAGGGAGATAAATTAGGGGACTGTTGCATGGTCAAGCCAAAAAAGGGAGGGAGGAGTAGCTAAACTAAAGCAACAGAAACTGGAATAGAGAAGAAGGGCAGACTCAAAAGACAGGTGGTAAGTTAGGCTTTGGAAGTAAGGACAAAGTGGAAAGTGGGTGACTCCCAAGTTTCTAGCTTAGAAAACTGAATGGATGTCACAGGACAGGTGCCCACGAAAATAAAATTAAATTAAAAAAACTGAATGGATGGCTGGGCATGGTGGCTCACACCTATAATCCCAGTACTTTGGAGGCTGAGGTGGGAGGATCCCTTGACCCCAGGAGTTTGAGACCAGCCTGAAGAACATAGTGAGACCCCCATCTCTACCAAAAAAAAAAATTTTTTTAAATTAGCCCGAGGATAGCTTAAGCTCAGGAGTTTAAGGCTGCAGTGAGTTATGATCACACCACTGTACTACAGCCTGGGAGACAGAGTGAGACCTCCTGTGGAAAGAAAGAAACGAAAGGAAAGGAAAGAAAGGGAAGAAAGAGAGAAAGAGAGAAAGAGAGGGGAAGGGAAGGGAAGGGAAGGGAAGGGAAGGGAAGGGAAGGGGAGCGGAGGGGACAGGAGGGGAGGGGAGGGAAGGGAAGGGAAGGGGAGGGAAGGGAATAAAGAAAATTGAATGAATATGGTACAATTCCCCAAAGTAAGGAATATAAGGGATAAGGGAAATAGGTTTGGGGAGTAGATAACTCATCTTGGACATGTTTAGGATGTGATATATATGGGATATCCAAGTGGAAATGTCAAATATGCAGAAAGAAATACCAGCCTGAAACGCAGTGGAGATATAAAATTGGTACTCAGTGGTGTAATGATAGTTGACACTGGGGTCTGGATGAGACAAGCCAGAAAGAAGGAAAGTGAAGGGTGAGAGCACCAACGACACAAGCTTGGGTAACACTAACATTTATGGGGCAGGTAAAGGATGGAGTGCCAGCCAAGGAAACCAAGTAAAACTATCTGTGAATGAACTTAACAGGATGGCAATTTTCAGGTTAAAGGGCTGCCCATCTTCTCCAGGTGTCTTTGATATAACCTCTAGCTTTATAAGAGCAGCAATGAATATCTTCATAGCTTGAAGTATCTGCTCCAGAATCAAGCTGCAACCAGACAGGGGATGAAGATAGTAACTAAAACTAGACAGGATATAACGACCATGGCTACATTTAGGATGCTGAGTCAAATCAACGTTAACTATAGCCCCCAAATTTCTTGGCTAAGATATTATACTGAATAGATTATTTAAGTCTTATAAGGCATTCGGAAGGCAGCACTAGGGATGATTGCTATGCTGAATACTCTCCTCTGAAGAGAAAAAGAGAAAACTGCAAAATCTAGCTCTCTCTACTAAGGGCCCCCTCCCAAAGGAAACCAACTTCACACAACTGCCCAGGTTTTGGTGTCAAGGGCTGATTCCTAGCCAGGGGTTGCCAGCTGTAGAGGGCGGGGCTCTATTTTGGGCTGCCTCCTGTCCCTGAGCCTGGCTGCGTCTGGTTTGAGCAGCATGCAGCCCCAGTGACTCACACACCCATGCAAACCGCCTGTGGCTCAGTGGCATGGCCTCGGAATGCCAGCCTTAGGCCAGCTCCCTCCTCACCCCATTACACTGGGATAAATAAATAAAGAGCCCGCCAGCAGCCGCACAGCCTGATGGCAACCAGATGGAGAAAGTGAAGCAGGGGCAGGGCCAGGGGGAGGAACTCCCTCCAGTGGACTAGACTGAGAATGGGCTATGCTAGCCCATTCATCCTAAACTTCCTCTTTAATACAGTTCCTACTGCCATATGAGAACAGTCCCCAATTCCCTGACTCTTCTTCCACTCCTAAAGGTACCTCTCAACCCCTAGTCCTAGGAAGGGCTCTATATAGGGATCTTGCCCTGTATAAGGATCATGCCAACAGCCACCTCACCCAGCCCTGATATGAACTGATATTGCCAGTATTTTCTCCGTATAGTTAGGCCACGATTGATTGGCCCCCTTGAGTTCCTTGGAAGTGAGAAATCAGAGACTCTTAGGGGAAGGGGAAAAACAAAAGGACCAAATGTAGGAAAGTAACCCGTGTTCAATTCTTATTTTTCCTAACCTTAGTATCCTAGAAACCTGTCAGTCCTACTGCTCCCTGTGCCCTATGTCTACAACCTCTTCCCTAGCAATAATCCCAATGAGAATTTTCAAAAAGTGACCCCAAGCAATGACCGCATGGCCTCTGACATCAGCCCTGGCCCCCCTGCGCCTTCATCCCGAGCTCTCTCCCTGGTTTGTTTATCTTCCTATTCTGTGTTGCTTATTTTGATGGCACATCCTTTCAGTTCAGTTCTGGGTGACCCCATGACCCATCTGTGTCCTGTTTGTAGGACCCCGGGCAAGCAGAGTAACTGAAAAGATACAGTAATCATAAGAAGTTCTACAGCTCCCATAGTAAACCTTCCAGTTCTAGCAGCTATGCAGGACATACCGAGGACAGTGCAGTGACCACAGAGGTCACAAGAATTCCATGTTACACTAGCCCTTATGTCTCCCCTAACTGTTGTGTACAACCAGTCAAAGCAGTGAAACAAAACAGGTATGATCCTAGACTGTGAGTCAAGAAATGTGGGAAGTCCTACACATACAGCTACAGCTACATGACCTTAGGCAATTCACTTAACCTCTTTGAGGCTCAATTCTTCATCTATAGAATGGAAAGCTACAACTATCTCTCAGATCCTTTCCAGATATAATAAATTCTGTAAGTCTATGAGGTTGCCCCAACCAGAACCTAGAGGACCAGTACTCTTGAAGTAGTTGGCTCCAAAAAACCCTTCCTGTGCTAGCACCTGGATTCTATTAATATATGCTTTCTCATTCAATTCTGCAGGGCTCCCTCCCACCCCAATAGTATGAAAGAGATGAGCCTCCAATTTTACAAATGAGAAAATAGTAGCTCTGAGAGAAGTGATTTATCCAAAGCTGCAAAATAAACCATGAGAATAACTGAAGACCCCAAATACAGGTCTAACAAGCAACACTATATCCACAGGCCACATTGCTATAATTTGCATAAAATCCCCCTAGCATATATTTATCAAAATATTCATCCACAAACTTATTGAGAACCTACTACTTACTTCTAGGAACCATGCTCGGTGCTGGGGCTATAGAGATGCATTCAGCATGGTCCTTGCCTCAGAGAGTCTGTAGATCAGTGGAGGAGAAAGCCATAGTCTTGTAGACAGACAGTAATATTACAATGTTATAAGTGGTAAAACAGAGATATAAACCAAAGTACTATAGGAGCAGGGAAGAAGAATTATCTTTACCAGGAGAGTCCAGAAAGGTCTCCCAAAGAAGCTGAAGCTGACATTTAAAAGATTAATACAAGTTTACAAGGTAGATATGGCCAGGGTATTGAGCAGTTTAGATAAAGAGAAGAATGTGTATGTAAAGGCAAGAGAAAACAGCACTTGGGGAAATTAAAAGTCATTCCATATGGATGAAGCATAAAGTACACAGAAAAAAACGTCAAGAAATCAAGTTGGATAGGTATATAGACACTCGATCAAGAAGAGACTTCTCTGCTCAGCTAAGAATAAGCCATACATTGTTTAACTAAGTGCATGAGGCAGGGAACTAATACACATCCCCAGCCTACGGTAACCTCCCTTAATACCCAGACTTAGAGAGAGGGGAAGCTGTCTGAAAGAAAATTGGCCTAGGAAGCCTTTCTCTGTCACAAGTTTAGGTTTTTGTTTTTTTTTTTTGAGACAGAGTCTTACTCTGTTGCCGGAGTAAAGTGCCGTGGCGTCAGCCTAGCTCACAGCAACCTCAAACTCCTGGGCTCGAGCAATTCTACTGCCTCAGCCTCCCGAGTAGCTGGGACTACAGACATGAGCCACCATGCCCGGCTAATTTTTTCTATATAGATTTTTAGTTGTCCAAATAATTTCTTTCTATTTTTAGTAGAGACGGGATCTTGCTCTTGCTCAGGCTGGTCTCGAACTCCTGACCTTGAGCGATCCACCTGCCTCAGCCTCCCAGAGTGCTAGGATTACAGGCGTGAGCCACCGCGCCTGGCCTACAAGTTTAGGTTTAATGGTCTCTCCTTCCCCTTAAAGACTTGACACCTATTCTGATTCACCACTTAACAATCTATGTTCTCCTTCTCCAGAGTTATTAATACAATTGCTTCAGTACATGGCTGAGCACCCACCTCACACTTTCTGCTCTTAGTGTTCAGACCCCAAGCCTTCCAGCTCAATGTACAGAGCAGAACAGAAGGTTCCAAATCAAGAACACCTACTTTATGTCTAGCCCTATGAAAAGTGCTAATTTAGGGTTCAGAAGAAGTATGAGATACAGACCCTGTCCACAAGGAGCTTACAAATTAGCCTAGAAGATATAAATATGAATAATCTATCTATATATATTATCACAGCATTATTTACTTACATAATAAAGTACCAACTTGGGTAACATACATAATTATTAATAGAAAAATGGGGCAATAATACTAAGTAAGGTACTAACTGTATAACCACCAAGTCCCAAAAGAGTTAGAGAGGAAGAAAATCAACACTGACTGGTATTATCAAAGGTCACTATTATTAATACTCCCCGTTTTGGCATTTTATAGATGTTTCTTTTGGCCAAGCTCAATCCTTAGAAGGGAAACCTAGGCAGGAGCTTCTGACAGGCCACAATTATCTACTCCCCATTCATTCCTTTGCCAGGCCCCTTGTATAAACACTGTGATTTTCCACAGCCTACTGTGCCCACAAGACAGTCCCCAAATGGTAGCCTGAGCCTTTTACCTTCCTCTACTGTTGGATGCTGAAAGGGCCTGGACAAGAAATAAGGACTACCCTTCTGCTCTACAGTCCAGACCTTGTGACCAGATTTCAAGAAGAAAAACTTAACAACTGGTCAACCAAGCTTTCCAAGGTTAGAGAATTCTAAATGAAATCCCTAGGTACTTTAACATACATGTTTTTTAAGCATTAATCAGCCCACTCTCACCTCTTATATTCCTTCCCCCTTCTCCCCCCATCCTCCCTATGTACATCTCAAGCTTTGTCAGACTTTGCATAGGCAACTGTTTCACACAAAGGACTTTCCAACCACACAAGCCACCTAATACCCAAAGTACAAGTTGCCACTCAGGCACCTGGAAAGACAAAGTAAAGCAAAGTTGTACAAGGAAGTAACAAATACCCTACCTCTACCATAAATTGTTCCAAGAAGGAATTTTCTTCAAATGGCTCCGTCTTCAATCGATCTGTAATGAGAAGGAATACAGAAAAGAAATAGGAGTCTTAGGATGAGCTTCTTACCTATGAGATGGAAAGGGAACAGAATCCAGGACTTCCTGGGAAAGAGGAGAAAGATGCAACATCCAGGCACCTAGTCCAGTGGAGAGGGGTTGAGAGTACGTGGGCAAACAGGGAGGAGAGGGCAATCAGCAACAAGTGGCAGGTTCATTGGCAGCATCTGCTCTAGGAGTTTTTCTTGCCATGAAGACAAAGGTCAAAGTGAATTTTTATTCTGAAGTTGGAGCCATACAACTTCCTAAATTCCCAAGTTCATGTTGCTCTAACACAATTTTGTACAGCTGTTGGCCCCTTTACAAAAGTCTTTCCTTGTCATTGCCTAGGGCATATCGGACTCAGTTATGTCTTTTTTGGTCACTTGGGCCCTAGCCAGATACTCACGGCAAAGAAAAGTATTGCCTAGTATTAAGTGTCCAGTTCCTGGTCAGCATCCAGCACCCTCCCTGGGGGAAACACCTCTGTAATGCAAAAGAGTCTCCTTCTTTCCTCCACCCTTTGACTATCTATGCCACTCCCCACCCAACTCCTCCAAGAATGTCTTCTCACCTCGGCTCAGTGTAGCCCCACTCTCCTGGTAGTCCTGGATCTCTAGATCTTTCATACGGAGCAATGTTGCTAGCTCTCTCACTTGGCACTGCAATGCCAGACTCATGCCCATCAGGGGACAAATCAAATGTTGGGAGACCTTTGAGGGAAGAGATATCAATTAGCCAATACATTCTTACAAAGTACTCCCTAATACTATATTAGGTACTAGAAAGAATATTGAAGAATAAGCATTTTCACAGAAACTTGTAGTTTCATAGGCAAGCAATCCATTTACATGAATGTAAACACAAATATAATAATTAAATAAGGAGGCCAGGTGTGGTGGCTCAGGCCTGTAATCCCAGCACTCTAGGAGGCCCAGGGAGGAAGATCGTTTGAGGTCAGGAGGTCAAGACCAGCCTAAATAAGAGCAAGACCCTGTCTCTACCAGAAATAGAAAAAATTAGCCAGGTGTGGTGGCACGCGCCTGCAGTCCCAGCTACTCAGGAGGCTGAGGCGGGAGGATCACTTGAGCCCAGGAGTTTGAGGTTTCAGTGAGCTACAATGACACTACTGCACTCTACCCAGGGTTGACAGAGCGAGACACTGCCTCAAAAAAATAAAATAAAATAAGTATATTAAAGAGGTTCACAGGTTTTCTTTGTGGCTCAGATAAAGCATAGGAAGAATAAAGGAGAGCACCTATGGAGAGATAATGTAGAGTTGTAATTTAAAGAGAAGGATGTTATACAGTTGACAAGAGGAAAGTGTTGACTTAACTCTCAACAGAGGCTGAGAGATAAAAGCAGAAGATCCAAGTAACCCTCAAGAAAGTAGGCATGGCAAAAACAAAGTATGCTAGCTGGAGTATAATAGAAGACAAAAATCAATAAAAAGTAGAGAGCTTTGAAGGTGAAATTAGATTTAGACACTAATTAAGAGCCATTTCAAGGCTAATGATAGCCCAGAATGAGCTCAGAGTTTTGTTCCCACAAATGCAGCAGAGTCTAAGGTTATTGTTGTAATAGAAGCAAGCAAGCCATCAAGAGACTAGCCTAGAAAGGTATAAAACAACCCCCTCTATATACACCTTGCTTTTAACAAGAGGCAAGAAGAATGCAAGCACAGCCATACTGCAGTACAACTAGGGTGAGGCTCTCATATGTTAACATAGAGCTCTATAGAATAACCATTTAATTCACCTACACAAGGTGTCCATTAGCTGGTCCAAAAAAAACTCTAAAAGTATTAACAATAACCTATTTGTGGGTAGGGGATGTTATTAGAGTCCATTTCCCTTCCCCCAAGGAGATGAACTAAAGGAAGCACTAAAAAGAAGAAATGCCCTAAATCAGAGGTCAGTACATTTTTTTCTGTAAAGGGCCAGAGAGTCAATATTTTTGGCTTTGTGGTCCATACAGTCTCTGTTGCAACTACTCAACTTTGCTATTGTAGCACGAAAACAGCCACAGACAATATGTAAACAAATGAGGTGGCTATGTTCCAATATAACTTTACAAAAACAGGCAGCAAGCCAGATTTGGCTCGTGGCCATAGTATGCCAACCCCTGCTCTAGATCTAAAAAGGAGCACTTTAGACAAGATACCCCACACAAGCCTGAAGTAAGGAAAACGAACTAGAGTGTTCCCATAAGATGTACAAGCCAGACTCATCTGGATCAGGATTAGGCATTTGGACTCTTCAGACTTTTGTGTTTTCATTTTCCATTAATTTTCTAGGTAAAAGTTACTACTAAAAACTCTAATTGTGTTGTGGCTCAAATTAAGAGGAAAAGCCTTTTTTCCACCTCTCTTTAAGGATAGATTAGAAAAGACTGAATGTGGGGAGGTAAAGGGGAGGGGAGGTTAGTGGCAACAGCTTTTGTATCAGCACCAAGACCCAGGAAATGCAGGGGTCCTGGTACAGAGTGGAAGGCCAGAAATCAAGTCCAGCTATAGATAACAGGCACTTCTTTCCATCACACGGCACATGTCAACCTGGCACCATCTCCCAGCTCCGGTCCTTAGTAAAAACTTAAGCCTCCAGGAAATACTGTTCAGAATGTGGCAGAAGTTCAGCTCTGGAAAGATTTATTTGCTCTAGACCCAATCTTCTTTCCTAGGACTTGTTTTAAGTTTGGTCCTATTCAAGGAAGATCAGGAGGAAAATTCGGCAAATACTATATGTCAGCCAATGAATGATTGACGGGTTGAACTGAAAATAAATGCCATTGCTAACCAAGGAGCAATACCATCCATTTGATGGCAGCATTCAAATAACAAACTCCTAAAGTTAATAACCAGCTTCTCTAGGGGGAGGGGGTTGGGGGGTGGAGAGGGAGGAGCACCTTAATAGCAATTTCTTTGAGTGATGATAAATACAACATGAAACATGATGAGGACCAGTTTTTAATTAATGCCATGTCTAATTAAATATGATAATGCCATACTAGGCAACTGAAATTATCAGACCCCAATGTCTACATAGTAAATAAATAAATAAAATTTTTATCAGTAAATATTTTAAATGCTAAAATAATTTCATAGGATTAGGTTATGTCACTCTGAATTATTGAAGTATAATTCATCTCAAAGTTACATGAACACTAAAATAATTTCCCTTAGATCAGATAGCCTTGTTCTGTCATCAGACTTGAATGAATGCTGAGTAGAAATCTTGAAAATATATGTTAACGGTCATAAGAAATACTGGTTAAAATGTGTAAGTAGATCAAAGCAAATCCATAGATACTATAAGGAAAAATCTTGAAGTGCTTTAGGAGGTAAGGGAAATTTCCCTTCACTTAAAGACAGCAATATATGAAGAAATACAGTTCATCAAGTCAATTCAACAATTAGGCACCTACTGGGTGCCTAATATGTGCTCTGACCCTATGAGGCCTCTGCCCTCAAAGAGCTCACACAATAAAAGAAGTCAGGAAGTGTGGTGGATATAGAAGCAGGAGTTGCCAATCCTTCTCAGAGGAAAAGCTATTTATAATTTTCCCCCAAAGTCTTCAGATTTCCCATAGGAATGTTCACGAGTCATGGGCAGGAGAGCAGAATGACAGCTCTCAATCTCAACATGACTCATGATGGGTGATATAGTGAAAGGGTAATAGACTGGGACCTAAGAGACCTGGTTGCTAGTCCCGATTCTGACAGCACCTAGATATGAAAATGACTGAATCTCAACTATTTTCATGGTCTTTGTCTTTTTTATTTTTATTTTTTTGACAAATCTTAAGGACAATCTTTGTCTTTTTAAAAAAAAAATTATGGAGTTGGAATATTTGCTGTCACACACCCACTATAATTCTGAAGAGAATATTACATATGTTCTCTTATTTAATCCTCACAACTCCACAGTTTCTCCATTTTGCAGATGAAAAAACTGAATCATAAAAATTCAGTACTTACCCAAGTTAATACAAGTAGTCTGAAAGTGGTGGACCTGAGTTACAAATTCAAGTCTGCTGGTTTCAAAGCCTGTGCTTTTCTAACCACTAAGAAACCTTTGGATGTGACTCCTAGGAATCATAAAATGACCAAAGAGGTGACAAATCTAAAAGTCAAAATATGGAATATTAAGAATTATATTAGGCCAGGATCAGTGGCTCACACCTGTAATCCTGGCACTCTGGGAGGCTGAGGCAGGAGGATCGCTTGAGGCCAGGAGTTCAAGACCAACCTGAGCAAGAGCAAAACCCTGTCTCCATTAAAAATAGAAAAAATTAGCCAGGCATGGTGGTGCACACCTGCAGTCCCAACTACTAGGGAGGCTGAGGCAGGAGGATTACTTGAACCTAGGAGTTTGAGGTTGCTGTGAGCTAGGCTGATGCTATGGCACTCTAGCCTGGGCAACAGAGTGAGACTCCATGTAAAAAAAAAAAAAATTATATCAGATACTATTAGATACTAGAAAAAATAGATAACTAGAAGGAGGAAGAGATGAAGTTTGCCATAAGTGGAGATGGGCTCAGTTTTAGAAATCACAGACCTGAAGCCCTAAATATGCCATAACATTGTGCAGAGACTTATAAACCACTAATTTATTAACGTGAATACATTATGTTGTAGAGGGTTTGGGGAAACAGGTACTCTCCTATTCTCCTGTATGGCTAGTAGGAGCTAAGCTTCATAATGTCTCTGAAAGACAATTTGGCATTATGTTAACAAGACTAAAAGATACATATATTCCTTGACCCAGCTATTCCACTTATAGGAATTTACTTACATGTTTACATGCAGAAAAAGCAAATATAAGAATATTCACTGTGAATAACAACAAAATACTTAGCTATCCACTAATTGCAGATCAAATATATATTAATACATTCATTAGATAAAATGCTATGTTGCCATTAAAAATACTAAGGTAGGGCTGGGCGTGGTGGCTCACACCTGTAATCCCAGCACTTTGGGAGGCCAAGGCAGGAGGATCACTTGAGCCCAGGAGTTCAAGACCAGCCTGGGCAACATAGCAAGATCCCATCTCTACAAAACATTTAAAAATTAGCCAGGTGTTGTAACGCATGCCTACAGTCCCAGCTACTCAGCAGACTGAGGTGAGATGCTCGCTTGAGCCCAGGAATTCAAGGCTGCTGCAAGCTATGATTGCACCACTGCAGTCCAGCCTAGGTAACAGAGTGACACAGTGTCTCTAAAAAAAAAAGATAAAACTAAAATATATATATATATTTATGTATATATACATAAAGGCAGGTCTTCTCAATGTATTGTTATAAATTATCTCTACATTCTATAATTAAGTGAAAAAGCAAGGTACTGAGAAGTATGTACAACATGATACCATTTATGAAAAAATATATATACAGAGATATGTATTTGATTGTATGAAGATACACATACAGTATATACATATATATACACACATATATATACATAGACATATATAGCTTTCTTTAAGAATCTACAAGACACTGATACCGGTAGTTGCTTTAGAGAAGGAAAACAAAGGACTGGAGAAAAGGGGAGAAAGGAGACATTTTTTCACTGTATATATTTAAATGTTGTTTGAAATGTTTGCCTTTTGCATGAATTATCCGTTCAAAAGAATTAAAAACAAGAATTAGTAACAAACGAAAATTATGACTGTGTGACCTTACAGACACACACATGAGCCTGAAATAGTATCCACCTACATCTTTGCTAACGTCCACTGGCTCTAGCTTTTTCCCTGTAAAGCTCCCTCAAGATCAGGGGTTTCCCTGGTGTGCATTCTTCTTCTTTTAATGGAAAGTATTTTAACTTAAAGCACAATTGTAATCAACTGTTCAAAGGTAACTTCTCTCCATGGCCAACCAAGACTCATCTGTCTCTAAACACTGTTGTCTTTTTCCTTATCATAGCTCCTCAATTAGAGGAATGTGCCTGGAATAGCTAGTTTTTCTTTACATATTTTTTCAATTGTAATATCACTATACAAGTGTTTCTTACTGTATTCTTTTGAAAGAAGAAACTATTGGAGCCCATTAGCCAAGGAGAACTGCCTCTGCAATCACACTACGTATTCTGAATTTCTGGGTCCATGTAACGCAAAATGAGACTAGCTATTGTTTGGGATTCCCAAAGGCTGCCCAAATGTATTAGTCCCAGAACAAGCATTATTGAGGGAACACTGCCCTCTGGTGTCACTGAGAAAGTGACAGGAGTTCTAAAGGAAACAGGTAAATTCTCTAAAGCAGATGGAAAATTTCACAAGAAATTTAATTAAAATCAACAGATGTGAGTGACTACTATATACTAAGCACTGTTGATAGGCCTTAGAAATTCAGAGATGAATGAGAAATAGTTCTCCCAGCATTCAAGACTGGCTTTACTGGCTTCCAGATCAAAAGTATATACCAGTGAACAATTTCTCAAAAAGTCTTCCCATCCAGTCATCTATCAATGTCAAAGTGTCACACCACCTAAGGGAGACTAACGAGGGGAGATAGCCCAGCACTTTGGGAAGCCGAGGTGGGAGGATTACTTGAGGCCAGGAGTTTGAGACCAGCCTGAGAAGCACAGTGAGACCCTGTCTCTACAAAAAATAGAAAAATCAGCCAGGTATGGTGGTGTGGGCCTGTAGTCCCAACTGCTAGGCAGGCTGTGGCAAGAGGATCACTTGAGCCCAGCCCAGGAGTTTGAGGTTGCAGTGAACTATGATGATGTCACGGCACTCCAGCCTGGGCAAGTGACAGAGCAAGACTGTCTCAATAAATAAATTAATTAATTAAATAAAGAAGGGAGATAGGAAATGATGCCCATTTGTCTTCAGATCCCTCTGCTGATAAATCTATACCCTGAGGCCTCCCATAGAAGACCTTATCCTCTAAGTACTACTCACTGAAGCCCTGTTTGTTATTCCAGCAAACTAGTTCTTAATGTCCACTCTAAATTTCTCATAAAATCTCCCGGATCACATAAAGCTATGAGTGGGTGCAAGACATAATCCTCCTAGTCCCTGAAAATGGGCTTCCAGGCCAGACCAATCTAGGGTTCAAATTCTAGCATAGGGCTGGGGAACCTGCAGCCTTAAGGACACATGTGGCCTTCTAAGTCCTTACATGCAGCCTTTTGATTGAATCCAAATTTTACACAACAAATCCTTTTATTTTTATTAATACATTTTTGTTTGTCTTTTATATTTTTATTTTTAAAATGAATGTATTTATACTCAATGGTCTTCAGAGAAGTGAAAAAAGGAGAAAAAAATTTTTTAAAAATAAAATGAACATATTTAAAATACCAAAGAATAAAATAAGTTTCAACGAAATAATCCTCCCAGGTTGACTAGCACAATTAGAACATTAGTAAGCCATAAGTGCTAAATTGACAACTGCTATGCATAGAATTCAGTTCTAACTTTCCCTGCCTAACTGGCGCCACTATCACACAAGGCTGGTTGCTGAGAGTTTATGGCAGTCGAGTACACCAGTCTGTTAGCTTTTGACAACGGTGTACTGTGTTTGTTTGAAGTGGAATTTGTGAATAGTTGCACAGCTTGACAGTATTTTTTAATTCTGTCTGCTTAACAGCCCATCATGTCAAAGAAGAGAGAAAGCTAAAGGAAGAAAACAGATTTTTAAATGAGGATTGGGAATTGCAATATTATCTTGTTTCTGTTAAAGATAATTTGCTTGCTTTGTGATACTGCAATATCAACATCAAAGAAATTAAAGCATTAAAGAAATTCAATGTTCATCAGCATTATATTAATAATGCTCATAAGGACCACAAATATTTTAAATTAGAGGGCAAGGCATGAAAGGTTGTATTGCAGAAATTAAAAGATGAAAAGCAAAAGCTAAGACAATTCTTTCAAGCGGCAGTAAGATCTGGAAATAAGGCCACCAAAGTAACTTATAAAATAGCTTATACACTCGGGGGGAAACTAGGGAAGCCATTCAGTGATATAGAAATTGTGAAAAAGAACGCATTGTCAAATTGTAGGATGCTTAGATCCTGGGCAAAGTACAAACAACTGCCTCTTTCAAGGAGAACTATAATTGATCGGCAGCATGAATTAGCCTTCAGCTTAACGGAACAACTTCATGCAATACTTCAAAAGGAAAATATTTATTATTCAATCGCTTTGGATAAATCAACTGATACTACTGATGGCGCAGACTTTATACTTCATTCGGGTTGTAACAGATTTTCTTTGATGCAAAGAGTTACTTGCTTTGGGCACTCGTAAACAGAACATGGGGGGTGGAAAATAGATATCTTCAACAATTTTTAAGATAAATGTCATGAAGTTGGACTGAATTTGGTAAATTTAGTGAGTGAATGTACAGATGGTGTACCTTCCATGACAGGAAAACATGAAGAGTTTATTGCACAGATAAGAAAACTATTAACCGATTCAGACGCTCTCATTTCTTTTCATTGTATTTGCATCAGCAAAATCTCTGTGCTAAAGCTACTATTTTAAGTGACACTTCGCAACAAGTTATAAGTATTGTTAACTGTATTTGTGTAAATGCAACACAGCATCCTCAGCTTTGTAACATGCTAAAGTTGAATAACGATGTAGTCAGTGTGGATTTGCCGTATCATTCTAAAGTGCATCGGCCATTTCAGGTACGGGAGTTAGCCAAAATTTTATCTCTGGGAGGACAGATAGTTAAATTTTCTGAGGAACAGAATCAGCAATGTAAATTATTAGAAGAAGATTTCTACAGGAATGTAGCATTTCTGTGTGATATCGTGTCAAATAAAAACAACCTGAATATTTCTTTGCAAGGTAAAACCAAGCCTGTATGTGATATGTGGCAAAAAATCCAAGCATTTCGAAAAAAGCTATCTTTTTTCAAAACACTTCTTCTTCAAAAGGAAATTTCTGATGAACATTTTCCCCAGTTACCAAAGGTTACTGATAAGCAGGATGATATGTGTGAATCATCTGAAGAATACGCAGCTTTTACAGATCTATTAATTGCAAAATACGATGAAAGGTTCACTGACTTTGAGAATCATGACATCGCACTCCAATTAGCATTTCAGCCTCACCTAGTTGCTATCACCAAGGCACCTAACTACAGATGGTACTGACTGAGCTCTCAGTAGATGACATTTTAAAGTCATTGTTTTATGCTTAAAAAGATCCAACTGAAATAAGGAAAAATGTAGTAGAATATCCGCACTTTTGGCAACATGCCCAAAAAATGCTTTCTTGCTTTTCAATCATTTATTGCTGTGAATCTACATTCTCCTACCTAACCCAAATCAAGATGCCCTTAAGGTCACAAATGACTGATACCCATCTAGAGGATCAACTGAAACTGGGGACCTCCATGCTGCAACCAAATCAAATGCTTTCCAACAAAAAGCAGATACAACAGTCATTAAAAGGTCAGTTAACTTTAAAATTAACAGTTTTCATTTTTTGAAATCATTAAGTACACAATAGTTAGATTTTTACAAAATAATGTATATTTTTAAGTGTATCTAATTGAAATTTCTGTAATGCTGCCTTATTTGATTCCAGCTAAATTAATGCAGACTTCCAACGTAAAAAGGCTCCCCGCCCCTGTTCTGGTTCATTCATTTATAAGCTGATGACTTTGGACAAGTTACTTTCAATCTCAGTTTCCTACTCTGAAAAACAGGGATAATAATACTTATCTTGTAGGACAGTTATGAGGATTAAATGATGAGATAATGTTTAGAAAGGAACCTAACACTGGTACATAGTCCACCCTGTTACCAGAGTGATCTTGATAAATCAGAAATTGGATCATGTCAAATCCCTGTGTGAAGTTTTTCAATGAATCCCTACTACCTTTGGGATAAAATCCAACCTCATTAGACTCCTTCAAGATCTGTCCACTGCCTACCTCATTTCTCATTCCTTCCTATCTATACTTCAGTCATGAGTTCCTGAACTTGCCCTACACTTACACATCTCTGCACCTTTTGCCTAGAATGACTTTTCTCTTTATTTTCTCCCAACTAGTTCCTATTCCTCTTCAAAACTCAGCTCAGAAACTGTCTCTTCAAACAGGTTTTCTCTAATCCTCAACCATCCTGGGCCTAACTCGATCACAGAATTTACCATACTGTATCATAATTTCCTGTCTTCTCATTAATTTATGAACTCCAGGAAGAGGCTATATTGTTTCAAGTCTGAATACCCAACAATTAGCTCATAGTAGATGCTTAAAAATTTTTGATAAAATAAATGAATAAAGACTCCCGTAAGGAGTGTAGACTCAAACTCTGCTCCTTTTACAAGGAAAGGATATACCAGACAAGAATCCTTTTTGCCCTCTGTCTAGTTAAGGAAAGTTTCCTGATTGGAGAACAATTTCGAATAGGCTGTACAAAAAAATAAGAGCACCTAAAGCTTCCTCTCGAAGTAGCTGGCCTCCCTCCTGCCACCCCATATTCTAATTGCACTTACCAGGGAAGGACTAGCTAGGGTGCAGTGGAAATTCCAATAGAAGGGGAGACCAGACAGCTCACTCCGCACCCGTAAAATCAGTGCCTCTGCCTCACATTCACAGGAGAAGGTAGCTTCACTAGGGTGAGCAGTGTCCATCAACAATGGGCGAAGCAGATTATCCAAATGACAGAGAAAAGCCGCAGGGGGAGCAGTCAGCCGCTTGTTCAGCTCCTAGAGAGACAACAGCTATACAGAGTAAGGGTGATAAAAGGAAACTGACTCCTTCATAAGTAATAGCAAAGGAAAGCCCTGGTTAACATGAAGACAATGGGCATGCAAGGAAGGGAAGGGAAGATAAAAACATCAGAACCCAAAGAAGAAAACAAAAAGAGTCACAAAGATTAACTGACCTACTTCACAATTCTACCTTGGGCAAGACCAATTTACAGAAGGCCTATATAGATCAGATAATATAGATCACATTATGTATTATCCTGCATATAGTACAGAAACTAACTCTCTTTCTCATCAACACATGCCTGCCCACACACAAGAAAAGATCCCAGGGCTATGGGCAGAAGTGCAGGGTGTTAATTGGAATTGTCTCAACCCAGTTCAACTTTGCTTGGCAACCTATGGGCCAGCAAGCTGATGTGAATGTCCCCTGACCTTCACTAGGAAAGAATGGTATCAGCCCCCCACCACCCGACAGCAGCACTTCTCTTTATACTTACCTTGGCTCGCTGGCTGACCACATTAGTGTCCACCTGTTCATGCCACACCTGTTGAAGATCCGAAACCAGCAAGGCATATCCTTGCTTGGTGATAAAAGCCTTGGCCAAGAGGGAGTTCTCGGCTAGTTGTAGCCATGCCCATGGCTGCATCAACAGGCCCTGCTCCAGTTCCTCCATCTGCAGGAAAGTTCTAATTTAGCAAAGTGCCTCCAGGTTCATGCAGGCCTAGAGAAGGCACCACTCAAAAAGCTCTATATCAACTAAAAATCTCCTGAAAATCCTCCCTGATAAAACAGAAGGCATGAATTTATGTTCCCCAGTATATAACCAGTTGAGCGCTCACCTTACTACCTCTTGGCTACTAAAAATCCATTAATATTTAGAGTCTTAAGGGGTTTTTTCCCCCACATTAAGTTCCTAGAGGGTACAAAACTCTTTCTTCCATAACGTTTAAGCCTCAGCATATTGCTGTTAGTATTTCTGCTTTCTAATAATAAAACAATGTGGAAACCTAAAGCGCACTTGTTGCATCTTTACCACATTTTTTTTTCTTTTTTTTTGAGACAGAGTCTCACTCTGTTGCCCAGTCTAGAGTGCCGTGGCATCGGCCTAGCTCACAGCAACCTCAAACTCCTGGGCTCAAGCGATCCTCCTGCCTCAGCCTCCCGAGTAGCTGAGACTACAAGTGTGTACCACCATGCCCGGCTACTTTTTTCTATTTTTAGTAGAGATGGGGTCTCACTCTTGTTCAAGCTGGTCTAGAACTCCTCAGCTCAACTCCTCAGCTCAAGCAGTCCTCCTGCCTTGGCCTCCCAGAGTGCTAGGATTACAGGCATGAGCCACCTTGCCTGGTCTCATAGTCCTAATAAACAGTCAATGCTACCCTTTCCCAGAACTAGAAGAAAAGGAATAGTTCTTATGTTATAAAACATCAGAAGTCATAAGTGTCATGGCCAGGAAATTCAAATTATTTGATCATTATCTAAAAACAAAGCTTTGGAAGCTCTCAGGATTAAAAAAAATCCCTAAAACAGAGGTCCTTTTTTTTTTCAATTTTATTCTCACAAGTGTTGAAAAAAACAGAGGTTCTTAATCCAGAGTCAATGCATGTGAATCCTCTGGAATTATATGAAAATTTTGTGTGTACATGCACAAAATTTTGTGTGTACATGGGATGGGGAGAGGAGGTCCACAGCTATTAGCAAATTCTCAAAGGGATCAATGACACACACAAAAAAAGCTAAGAAGCTCTGTGTCCAGGAGCAACAGAAAAGACCCACGTCCCATTTCAACAAGGGCCTGAATGATTAGGAAGTCATGAATACAAGGCACAGCATATCACAGAGGTAAAGACACTGAATTAAGTTCCACTTAACTCATTGCCCCATATCCCACCCTAGGGCACTGCCACCAATGGTATCATGCCCTGTTGCACAGCCTGGAGCCCCTAGAAACTAACTTTTCTACCTCAATAGCTAAAGTAGTAGCCTTAACCTAGTAAATATTCAGTAGATACGGCTGCTTGACAGAGTTTGATTATTTTTCCTGGGGTGGGGAAGGGTGACCAAATCTCCTTCATTATTCTCATCTACAAATACACAATGAAGAGAAGCACGGGGGCTGGGGGGCAGAATCTAGAATATAAAGAAAATAATGAAATTCCTTGTTAAGTCTAATTCACACAGTGATTTCCATCTCAGTAAGCCATCATTCTAACCATAACCTAGTTTTTGAAGCACTGCCTTGTGACCTAACTCAACCTGCACAGTAACTACACAGGTGTAATATAACTATGCAGGAGTCTCAGACTCTTGTGTTTGGAAGATGGTATTTCCCTCCCATTTCCCACGTGCTGTTCCCAGAAATGGTCTTAGAATGATTAGGCTAGTCTTCACTGGATAAAAGTTCCACATTGCCAAAGGTCACCAACGCAAATTAAAGTCGCCAAACCCTTTTTCTCCCTTATAGGCACTCCCCAGTGTACACTTTAAGAGTCACCAAAATTGGGTTTATTATTCTAGTCCACTCCTTCAGAAAGCCTGGAAGCTCAGAACCCTCAAATTAACGGGATTTTTGTAGGGTGGGGGGCGTGGAGGGTAGTTAAAAATGTGACCAGGAGCAACTGGCCCTATAAAAAGGTCTGACACATTCAGCACCAGACCGGGTCTGACTGCTTCCACCACTGAGCCTCTCGTTCTGTGGCTGAGGCCCCTAAATTTCCCCTTTTCTTTCTTCCTTCAAGGCTGCCTTTAATATTCACGTTAACCCATTCACGCGTTTAGTACTCTTGAGTGAAGTGGAAGAGGCTCTGGCGGGGGAAAGCGGGGGTCAAGTCCCCTGAGAATCGTTATCTGCACCAAGTTCCGCTCCTCAGCCGTGAGCCCCTCTCTGGGGACAGTTCCTCGGACACTCTGCAGAGGGCAGCAAGGCCCCAGAGACCATCAGGCTGGGCCGCGCCCTGTCACCCTGGGAAAGGGTGAACCCTCAGTCCCAGTACCACAGCCCCACCCAGGAGCCCCGCCTGGCGTCCAGCTAACATCCCCCTGGCTATAAGAGGCTTCGCCGTCCGTCTGCTGCACCGGCTGCACTAAGGTGCGGCTCGGGACCCTTCAAGGGGTAACAAAGCCAACCAGCTGCAGCTTCGTCGCATCAAGCGGCGGGCAAAGAACCACCTCACCGAAGCCCCACAATACCCGCCTTGACTCCGGAGGCGGACTGCGCACGCGCGGCCTGTGCGGCCCCGCCCACTCCTGGAGGCCTGCCCCAGATCCCCGGCCGCGCGCGGTCCCTCCTGGGAGAAGGCGCCCGCGCCAGGCTAGACCCGCAGGATCTGAGCAGCCCGTCGCCGCCCGGCTCCGGCCCCGACTCGAGCTCGATCCCACCTACCGTCGGCTGCCGCGAGAGCTCCCGCCCTCCTCGCGGCAGGCACGCCCGCCCGGGTAAATCGAAAGGCCTAGAGTAGAGGCAGATTCCCCCCCACACTGGAGGCGGTGTCTTGGGGCACGGGGGTGGAGCCCAGGCCTGGAGTGGGCGGGGCTCTGGGCCCGGAAAGCGGATTAAAGGAGCGCCCAGAGCCGAGGGCCACAGTGGCCGCGGGAAGTAGAGAGGCCTGGCAGCCCGCCAGTAGAGAAATTGAGGGTAGTGGCGCTTCTTGGAGTCACGCTGGCGGAGTAGAAAGAATACCGGAAGAAGGTGCAGGAGAGGGGAGCCAAGGTTTGTGTTTGTCGAACTCAAGTTACTTCTCTTCCCTCCCCTACCTGTCCAGTTTTGTTTTGTTTTAATGTCCTCAGTGGCATTAGAGTCTATAAGAGAGGCATTTCGCAGGCATAAACTTCGTAGTCTGACATCATTTACCTCTCCTCTGTCCACCCCCACACTTATGCTCCATCACCACTGAGAAACTTGAAACCCCTCGACTCATCTTGTATTTTGTACAACTCATGGTTCTGCTCAAGCTGGATCCCTGAACCTGAAAAATTAAAAATCCTCACTTGTCAAGGCCACCTCAGTGTTTCTTTCATAATTCTTTCAGAATTAATTGTTCCTTCCTCTTTGCTCCCACAGCATTATTTTAATCTTTATTACAGAATGCCTTCTGCTTTGCATTTTAATTAGTAATTACATAGGCTTTTTTTAAACTGTAAATGCCTGGGAGGGCAGGGACCTGTCTTATCCATATCTGTAGTTCCAGGACCTTGCACATGGGAGGGGCTCAGTAAGTATTTATTAAGTGAATGCTGGAGTTGAAGTGGCATTGAGTAGTTCACAGGCAAAATCTTTCATTCATTCATTCATGGCCCACTAAACCATGGCCTCTCTCTGGAACAGTTAGACCTAATTCAGAGAAGGAAAGGCAACCCACCCTATTGGGAAATGGGCATTCTAGATGGGCCCATGTTAGACATATACACACACACACACACACACACACACACACACATCCTCTCCCTGTGAGAAAACAGAGCCTGGGAGATGACTCTCCAGTAAGCTGGGAGTTAGGACTAAACTAACCAGGGTAGAAGGAGGAGTCTTGGTAATTACTGGGACCCAAGCCCTTCTCTGCTAGATGCAGGGCATGGTTCCCCGGAGCCAGGCAGCAAGTCTGACATCTCTCCTGGCTCAGAGGACCCCCCTTCCTCATCCCCAGGGTCTTCAGGCAGTGGGCAGAGGCAACAGAGACGCTGGGGGATGCAGGGACACAGGTTTTGGGTAGGGAAAGGAAGCCCATACTCTTGAGCAGCCTTCTCCCTGGACTTCTGCAGTATCTGAGCCTCTTGGCCAGCAAAAGGAGATGGCAGCCCTTGACCTAGGCCTCGCTCAAGCCGTGTGCCTGCAAAAGAGAAGTTGATCAGGCCATTGCCCAACCCAGGGAATGTGACTTCAGGCCATTCCCCAGTCTGCTAGGGCTTGATCTCAACTTACCAGGAATGGTGTTCTCTAGGAGGAAGCCCAAGAGTCCAGCCAGGAAGATGGGCTCTGTCAGCAGTGAGTGCAGTAACACATCCAAGGGGCTCCAGCCTACAAGGGGTTGGGGCCGGGCAGGAAGGGAACCCTGATCCTGTACCCAAGGCCAGGGAGGCATATCCTTCCAGACCTAAACCTAAGTCTTAGACTAAATACAAGTCTTTCTGAATTATCATTTCATCCCCCTCACCCTTTGTCCCTCTACTCTCCATTCCCCATACCCAAGCCCTTCCCAAGGATCCCTGCTCAACTCACCCTCTAGGTGTGCTGTGACTGTTCCAAGCTTCCTTTCTCTGGAAAATTTGGTATTAAAATCCGCAACCTTATCTTACACTTCTTACCTTCTGCTCTCTCCTGGGTTTCTCAACTTTTGTATTACTGACATATTGGACCAGATAATTCTTTGTTTGAGGCAGGGAGCAGTCTGTGCATTATAGGATGTTTAGCAGCATCTCTCTGTGCACTAAACACTAGTAAGAATCCCCCCTTCTGCCATCTGTAACAGTCAAAAATGTCTCCAGACATTGCCAAATGTCCCTGCAGAGCAAAATCACCCCCAGTTGAGAACCACTACTCTAGACAAACTGAGCTATTTGCTGCTCTCAGGATATATCCCGTGACTTCCTACATCTATGTATTTGTTTACAATGGTTTCTCCATCAGGAATAACCTTGTTTTCACCAAATATGTTTAAAACTTACCATCCTTCAAGACCAGCTCCATGTTACTGAATTACCTCAAACAGAAGCCATCTCTTGCTGCTGAGCACCACAGCTCTTTATCTGAACCTTTCTTGTCATTTTCCTACACATTCTCATCTCTTTACTAGACTGTAACTCCTGGAGGGACCTTTGTATCCCACGTGGCTAGCATGGTGCTCAATAAATATTTGTTAAGCAAATGGATGAACTGCTTACACCAAAGCCAAGGGAAGGGTGTGGGGCCGGAGTCCAGAGAGCCTGAAGCCTCAGCCCCTTGCTTTCCCACTACTGAGCAACTCCTCTTCCCCTCCCCACTCCACACACCTGTGCTGAGCAGGACCGGGGCTTCCCGAAACCATCTTGGCAGAAGCAGGGCCATGAAGATGGAGAAGCCCACAATGAAGACATTCCGCCCAGAGTCAATGTCAGCCAAGTGGAAGCTGGAGAATCCAGTGGACAGAACGACTGCCTGCGTCACCCCCAGCACCCCACCTGTCTCATACAGAAGAAATCAAGGGGGTTTGGAGAGGGCTCGTGCAGCACAGGGCATTGCAGGGCGGGCAAGTTGTGATGGGGAGGGAGAATGAAAAGGCTCATTTTTGATTGTGCAAGAAGCCCAGAAGCCCAGTCAAGAAGCCAAGACATTGGGCTGAGAAATCGAGGGCAGCTGACACGTGCTCATGTCCAGCTACCTATCCATCCAGGAAGGCTATTTAGAAAGAAAGGGTGCCAGCCTTTGCGACTGGCCAGGCCACACTGGGCAGTACTGGTTCAATACCAGTCCTCTTGCTACATCCACTCACCGAGCACAGGCAGCGGGATGCTGGTGAGGAGCTGAGCCAGCCTCGGGGAGAGCCCAAGCCCCACACAGAGCAGCCCCACTAAGTGGGCCACTCGCCGAGATCCAGCCTACGTGAAGAAGAGACACTAGAAACATCCACTTCCTCGGACTGTTCCAGGTCTTTGCCTGGCCAGCTCCTTCTCATCATTTGGATCCCAACTCAAATGTTACCCTTCCAGGAAGCATCCTTGACCACTCCATCTAAACGTGCCTCCTTTACTCACTAGCCTGATTTTTCTTAATAGCACTTTCACTCACTGAAATTTTCTTTATTTTCTCTTCAATCATCTGCCTCTCCCTCTATGAAGTCCCCAAGAGAGCAGGACTTTATGTGACTTGTTCTTTAGCCCAGCCTGGTGCAGTGCCTGATGCACAGGAGTTCAGTAGTGATTCATTCGTGTCCCCAAGCTCTTAGCCCCTTACCACTTCTAGCCACCTCTCTAAGTGAGATAACGATGTGAAGTGTCTGACCCAGTGCTGGGCACAGCTGGTGATCAATCAGTGTGAGTTCCTTCCCTCTCCTGCACCCCCAGCTCCCACCCCCATCCCCTTCCTGGGTCCACCTACCTGGATAAGACTGACTGTGCCCACATTGGGAAAGCTGGATGAAGTGCCCATGGGGCTGCCCAGCAGCCCAGCCAGCACACTGCCCAGCCCCTCCAGGCTCAGCCCTCGACTGCAGGCATGTGGAGGAGGAGGAGGCAAGTGCAGCAGCCGGCCACACAGGGCGTAGCAGCCCAGGGAGCTGGTGGAGGCTGCCAAGGCCATGGAGATGCCTG
Source organism: Propithecus coquereli (assembly GCF_000956105.1). Taxonomy (NCBI): domain Eukaryota; kingdom Metazoa; phylum Chordata; class Mammalia; order Primates; family Indriidae; genus Propithecus; species Propithecus coquereli. The sequence continues at coordinate 1,170,889 of NW_012142745.1, forward strand.
CAGCCAGAGCCCTGGGCGTCAGCAAAGGCCAGTCCCACTCACCTGGAGAGGGAGAAGGAGCCACCTTGGGGCCAGACTCAAGTCAGGAGCATCCCCCTGCCTCCAATGGCCTGTGCCACAAGAATGCCATAACGTGTTTGGAGATGATGTCTTAGAACAAAACCACTGAACTCTAAGGAGACGCATCCCTTTCCTATGTTCTACAGAGTCCTCTTTGGTCTGACCCTTCCCTTTCTCTCCAGCCTCATTTCCTACCACGTTCCACCTCACTTCCTTCACCAAGGCACACCGGCCTTGTTTTGGGTCCTTGTACTTGCTGTGCTCCCAGCCATCACAGGGCCTTTGCCTATGCTGTTCTCACTACCCAGAATGCTCTTCTGTCCTGCCTTTGTCCACTTAGCTCCTTCTCATTTTTCACATCTCAGCTCAATAATCACTTCCTCAGCAATACCTTTCCCGACCTCCCTGATAAAGTTGAATTCCCCATTGCAAGCCCTCATCTCACAATGTATTTCCCGTTGGTTACACTTACCATAATGGCAATGTTACATTTACTTGGATGACTAATTAGTATCTGTATTCCCCAATAGACTGTAAGCTCCATGAAGGCAGGTACTGTGTCTATCATGCTAATTACCACCTCCCCTGCCACATGCCTAGCACATAATCATCACTCAAGAGAGCCCTAAGTTGATGAATGAGCAGATTTCACGTACATTGCCTCGAAAGCAATCTTTCTATGTAGGTTGCCAACTCAAACACCCATGGGGATGGTAACATAAGTGTGTCAATTGGGTTAGTAGCAGTAGTGCATGGTGGGGTATGCATTAACTATAGCTGTCTGTCTCCCAGCACTGCCCCTAGTAAACCACCTTTGGTAAGGGGCTGGAATTGCCGCTCACATTGGCAATTTCTCTCTGTGCATTTTGAGAAAATACAGGATTTGACTTAGGAATGAAATCCATTAAATCTTGAGTTCACAGAAGTAGGTATCTTTATTTGAGCACGAGGGCGGAGGACTAGGAGAAAACCTACCTGGGTGAGGCAGCCAAAACCACGGTGCCTTGGTGGGGGCAGACAGCTCTAGGGGGACAACACCGACACCCAGAAGGGCAGAGGTGATCCACACACAGGCTACAGGGATCAGCACCTGAGGGGCAAGACTGAGATGGGGAAGAACTCCTCCCCCAGAACCTTCTGAGCCAGCCTCAAGAGGGGTAGATGGAAGCCAAAAGCTAGGGGGTGAAGTGAGCATTCCATGCCAGCCCTTCTGACCTCCGCTGCCCCTGCCCAGACCCCCACATACCGAGAGCAGCCGGAAGGCAGGGAGGTGAGTGTGAGTTGAAGAGGTCGATGCTGGCCTCCAGGGGAATGCGGGTACATGACAGGAGCCCAGGTGCTGAGAACAGACCACCATGAGCAGGATAACCCTAGGAGAGAGAAGGAGCTTTAGGAGTGAGAGGCAGCAGACATCCTGAGGGGTGGTGAAAGAGGTAGGAGTGGGCAGAATACCATAAAAGGGGGTCTCAGAGAAGAAACCCTCATGGAAGGGGGGGAAGGCTCCTTGGGGGACAGCAGAAGACAGTGTGAAAGTCAGGGAGACCAGGTGAATCAAGGAAAAGTCTTGGATTCCAAATATAAAAAGGGTTGCTCCTGCTTGGGTCACTGCTGACTCTGATAGGGCCAGCAGCTCTCCCCTCCTGCAGTCCACACCCCACTGGGCACCATCCCATGCATCTCAGGACTCACGTACAGCAGGGCCAGGCCCCAGTGAGTGGAACAAAACTGGGCCACCTCCCTGTGGGCAGAGAACCCTGCCACAACCAGGCTGGGGGCCAGCACCAGGGGCCCACAGTGGGAGAACAAGCGGCCAGGACTCCCCAGCAGCCCCAGTGCACCCTGCAGCAGCCCAGACACCACCACTGCCCCGGACACCTGCAAGAGGAGAAGATGGAGAGAAACATTCTGCTCAATCAAACTGACCTCAGCCTGGACTTGCTAACTAATTCAGGTATGGGTCCCTCCCCAGACTCCTTCCCCAGAGCATCTCAATACCTACATAATGGAAATGAAAGCCTCCCCAGGCCTGGCCACCTTTATCCCTCCTGCTTCCCATCCCCATGTGCTCACCTCTTGGAGAGAAGTGTTCCAGAGCTTCAGGCCATGGCAGCCAGGCCCCTTACACAGGCGCAGCAAGAGGGAGGCTGGGAGAAGTTTGGGACATGCAGAGGAAAAAGGTACATGGGATGGAGACCCATTGCTCTATAGTCCTAGCTGGTGCCTGGCCCAGCTGCAAGACCCCTACAGAGCCTAGCAGTCCTACCACTGCCCAATCTCAATCCCGCACCCACCACACCTGTATGCTCAGATAAACATCCAGTCCCACCCTTACCCCTTGCCCTTGCTCTGTGCTCACAGTTTCCAGGTGTCTCTATGGCCAGAGGTAGCTTTTGGTTGGTCAGCACCAGAGCAGGGATAAGGAACTCTAAGGATGGAGCCTGGATAAGAGGCAGCCTGTAGGAACAGCAGCCCCAGCAAGTCTGAAAACATGTGGCAGCCAATAGCACTCCCCCCAGCCTCTCCTACCCCCCATCTCAGGGCCCCACCCCTCTCCCCCAGAGAAGTTCCCCTCACCTGCTGCCCATCCAAGTTTGCAGGACAGTAGACACACCACATGAAAAGAAGCTGGAGGCCAGAAGCTGAGAAGGGGAGAAAGAGAGTCCTTCTGGGGCAAGACTGTGAAGCAGGAGCAGGTGGGAGGCACAAAGCAGAGATGCCAAGACCAAGATATGCTGCAGGTGGAGGAACAGGAAGGGGAAGTCTTCAGAAAGAGGAGGAACTACCTATTTCCAGAGGCCTTCTCATGCCACACCTCCTCCCCCAAGCACCCACTTCACCCAGCACCAACTCCTACACCTCTGTTTCCTACCTGCAGAGCCAGAAGACAGCTGAGGCCCCAGGGTGGAGGCCCACACAGAGAGGGCCAGGAGTGGGAAGAGTGATTCTGGGGAGCAGGTGGTGGCAGGGGAGCTAGGACATCCTGGGAGCCCACCGATCGGAGTTGGATGGGATGGGGGTGTGATCCGCTCATGCTGCCCTGCCTTTTGTCTTGTCTGGGCAGCCCTGGGCCAGAGTTAAGTAGAGAGTAAGAGGTCAGAGTTTGGGTGAAGTTAGGGAGGGGGTGGGGAAGGGTGGGGGTGTCAATGAAGCGGAGCCAAGGGATGAGGAATTTGGGGCAGGACACGGCCCTTTCACCTTTGCCCAGCTCTTGTGCAAATTCCATCAGCCATTAACTGGAAAGCCAAGTTCTGGACCTCCTCCCTCAAGAATCTTCATCCAGATCCCCTGCTGCTAGACCAGGTTCTGGAAAGTAGGAGAGGAGGGGTAGGGAGGAGACCTATCAAAATAACCTAGGGAGATTTTGCAGACTGTATTTCCTCTCTCCCAGCACCAACATTCAAAACTGTCACCACTAGATCCAAAGTTCTCAACTCCTTTAGGACCAAGCCCCCTGGACTACCTCAAAATGAAACTTGTGGATGATATACCCTACATCACACGTGACAACAGCCACAACTCCGTATGATGTCCTCACTGTGATGTAGAGATAAAATTTACAACAACATGCATTTCATTACATGAAAGCTTGGCACAACTAAACCGGAAGACAATGAAGTAGTCCGATCCCCACATCCATATGTAGAATTGCTGTGGATGCAACAGCTACAACGCCAACTGATACTGGTGCTTTATTGTCGACTCAGAGACCACGAGCAGTGCTAACATTGGTAACCTGATTTTCCAAAATGGCAAACAAACTCTTGGTAGAGTGCTGCGCAAAATGAATTTGTTCTAATTTACATGGAGATGCATTCCTCTCAAGCTGAGTCTTTTTCCAAAACGTGCAAAAACTATTTCATGTTTACATGTAAAATAATAGTCCTAGGCTTAAATATAAACAGAATTTTCATAGACATGATCACCAGCCAGTCATTCAAACACTATCTTGGGAATTCTTCGTAGTACAGGAGGTCCTGAGCATTCCAGGATGTCTAGCAACTAAAACACCTATAGCATCCCCTCAGAACCTTCTGACAACCAAAAATGGCCCATAAATTTCTAAAATGTCCCCTAGGGGGCAGTACCACCCCTCCTGTGAGTGATCTTCAGCAGTCCCATATACTCTCCGTTGAGATGCCCAGACTCTTCATTCTTCCACTGATGACCCAGGCTTGGAGTCTTGAAGTTGTTAAACAAACACCACGTGACTACCACCACGTGTCAGACTGGTGAGGACATCAGGATAAAAAGTGCCCTCAGGGCTTGCCCTCAAGGAGCTCCTGGGCCCCTGCTGGATATGCAGCTTGGCCACTCTTGGCAAGGCATGCTTCAGGATTACAAGGATGGTGCTCACCCAGAACACATGACAGATATGGCCAAACCTGGCATGGGACAGTCACCATTTGTGTCCCACAGCACCTCAAGTTGAGCAGCACTAGGGCCCTGTGGTGTTGGGAGCAGGGATGAGGGGAAGTTCTGAAATGGGGCTCACAGAAAACAGTTTCCAAGATGACAGGATCAGGAAGTAGGGAGGCTTGGAAGGCAGATACAGGGAGAAGTGATCTTTAAGGGCTGTCGCAGAAGCAAAAGTCTAGGCCATGCAACTGAAACTGTTTATTGAAATCTCAGTTCTACAAAAGCATGAAAAACCCAGATACAAAGCAGAGGCCAGAGGCCTGGGAAGAGGAGAGGAATCAGAAGAGAGGAAAGCCTAGGAGCAGGGCACTAAGAAGAAAAGGTGGGAAGACAAAAAGTCAAGGTTGAAGGCCCCAGCAGTCTTGGCTCCATTAGACTACATTCAAGGAATGGGAGCAAAGAAGGTTTCCCACCTCGCTTGACCTTGCCTCAGGAGCTCCCTCCTTGACCCCATCAGTCCCTGGCTCTCCTGCCTCAGGACATCACACAGGCCATGTCAATGTTTCCTTCCTCCCCTCACCTCACTTCCCCCAACTCCCATCTTTATTCTTCCGTCCTAGGGAACTCAAAAGCAAAAGTCTGGAAGAGCCCAGAAAAGGCAGAGACAGGGGCTTTTCCTATGTCCATCGTGATATGCCCCTGGTCACTGAGCAGAAGCTTTCTCTGGCACCATCACGGCCCTGGCCAAGCAGCCAGCCACTGAGGTCCAGGAGAGTGAACGACCTTCAGTCCTTCTGCCCCACCACCCCTTAAGCTTCTACCCAGGAGGACAGGGGACCCTCCAAGGACCCAGAGAGGTAGAGAGCACCTAAATCAAGCTTTGCTCCCCCAGGTTCTCAGGGACTCCCAAATCCTCTTAATGCATTCCTCAGAGCCCTACCTAGCCCGGGAAAATGAAAGACTTGAGGCGGGCCAGCTCCATGACACTGAAAAGGGAACATTGCTGGGGCTGGGGTAGGGGTGGGGACACAGGACTCCAGGGCCAGGGTGGAGCCAGGCCATGGGTGTGGTGCCAGGGGCTGGGAGGCCCAGTGGGGACCGTATGATTGGGGTGATGGCAGGCACGGCAGGTTGGGGAGTCTCTCTGGAGCTTCTGGCAAAGGGGGCAGTTATGGAGAAGAGTGGGAGGAGCAGGGGGTTCTGGGGGAGGCAACGGAGGGGGAGTCAGTGAGGCCAGAAGACTGCCCCAGAGTGAACGCAGCCCTACGTCGCCTTTTGGGCAGCTGGAGACATTAGCAGGAGACGGCAGGCACTGTGGTACAGAAGGTATGCAGGGCTCCAAGAGGCACCGGGAGGTCACTCCAAGGTCAGGGGGGCCAGGTGGAGGGCTGCAGGATAGCCCCAAGGACTGGTGTATTACAGCCACTGATGCCACAGCCAGGGCCACACTGCTCACATATGCCACGGCTAACAGGCAAGACAGCTGCAGGAGAGGAAATAAGAAAGAAGCACGATTCTGACGGTCTTTAATACACTAACCCCTTCTCTCTAGAGACTTGTGTTCAAGTTGGAACTCTGTATAGCCATTTACACCCCACCCTGCCCATTTACTCCCAAACCCCATCTACTCCTAAACCCCATCTCCTGAGCTTTTCACCAAGTGCTTGGCACCAGCGCACAGCAATTACCTGACACCCTACACACCAGCCCACACAAGTTCCCTACACTTCCCAGCCCCTCCTCACCTTTACCAGCCTCTGGCAGAGGGCACCCAGGGCCAACTGCCAGGTTGGTTGTTCCAGCAGCACACACAGGTCTGTGTAGGTGTACCAGCCCCGCCGCCGTCCCTGCTGCTCAGCCACACTGGTGGAAAGGGAGCGACAGCAGAGGGAGTCACAAGTCTCCTGCAGCCAGCCCAGTGACACACTGATACCCCTCAGGGTCCACCAGAAAGCACTGGGGAGCTTGCTAAACACACAGATTCCTAGGCTACCTAATTCAGAAAATGAGGGTGAGACTAAGACCTATATTTTCCATAAGCCACTCCCACCTTCTCGAAGGTGATTACAAAGAGGACAGATAGGTTTGGGAACCACTACCTTGGCAATTCTCTTTCTTGTCTCCTCCCTCCCCCACTATACATACCCTCCTCTCTACCTCCTATAGCTTAGGCCTCAGTCCCCAAATCCATTGAGCCCCTCTTTCCAACTCCTAGGACCTACCAGGTCTCTAGCCAGCTGAGCACCTCAAAGATCTCCCGAGGGTCAGTGTAGAGACGCCAATCCTATGGGTAAGAAGAGAGAACACCAACCCAGACTCAGATATGAGCCACAGTCATGTAATAACTAGAGCCATAGCAGAACTACAACCGGCACTATGGCTAATGCTTATTTGACACTTACATATGCTGGACACTGTCCCAAGAGCTTTTATATATTAACTCATTTAATCACTATCTACCTGGTTTCACATTATACCCTCCATTAAGGAAGACAGAGGAAAATTACCCTGAGAATAGTCCATGCCCATAGAGAACTCAGAATTTAAAGGCAGAGAAAGTCTGGAAGCAAACACTCAGAGCCCAACAGGATAAGCTCTGACTCAGAGTGTAGGCCCTGGAGGAACAGAGGAGGGGAGGAAATGTTCCAATCCTGGCCTCACTGCTCCAGGAACCCCCCAAAATTGTGCTTAGTCCTGAAAGGGCAGGAAGGAAAGATACTAACACAAAGGTACAAAGATAGGCAGAGAAAGAAATGAAGAAACACAACAGAAGGCCAAGAGAGAACAAAGGATGAAAGGAAGGTAAAGATGGGCCAGGGAAATGGAGAAAGAGAACAGCTAGCTACTCACCATGGCACTCAGGAAGCCCCTCTCTAAGGCATTGAGAGTAGGCACAGCCATACCCCCAGCAGCTCCCCATTCGTCATTGAAGACCTCCTCCTCCTCCCCTTCATCATAGAGGTACTTACTGGCCACCATCTGCAGAGGAACCAGAAGTGGTGTCAGTTGAGCTCACACCAGGCTCCTGGCTCACTAGGGAGAGGAAGGGGATGCGGGGTCTTACCATGGAGATCAGGAACAAGTCAGAGGATGACACGTGCTGCAGGTAGTCTGGGTTTCGGTGCCGGAGCCGCTCAATGTACACCAGAGCTAGCATCATAGCACAGGGGGAGATGCATGCCTCCCTGGGTGGTGGAAAGGACCAGTAATTAAACCCCAGGGTCCTTTGGCTCTTGCAACTCATGCTTATTTGTCTTTACATCTTCTCTTTAGAGATAACCATTCTCCTCTCTCTAGGGCCCAAACATTCTCATCCTATCCTCCTCAATTCCAGGCTCACCGGGACACATGAGCTACGTATTTCTTCTGGAGTCGGCGAATAGGGCTGGGGGCTGCCTTCTGGAGCAGTTCCACAGCAATGTCTGCACAGAACAGAAAGAAGGCAGGGTGAGTGCACAGCTCCCACCCACCAGTCCTCACTGCTATCAGCAGAAGACCCAGATCTATATTTTGTGAGGCCTTGGGGACAGGACCATAGTAATAAAATAGAGATCAAATTCTCCCACACTGAGACAAAAAGCCCATTCCAAGTCAGAATTTCAGCTCATTCTAGCAGGAAGGCTTATTTCCCTGTCACTTGAAATTACCCAGATTTGTCTTTCACAGTTGTTCATCTGAGAAACAAATATGCCCGTTTACTTGGGGTATATGTAATAGAAATCCTTAGAAAATTAAAAGGTTTTGGTATGTAAATCAAGAGTGATACAGATTTGTGACAGAGCAACATTTTTTACTCACTTGGGTTAAACGAATGAACATAATGTGTTCTTGAACAAAGTACCAATAAGCTAACTATGAAAAAACAGTGTCACTCGTGGGGTAAACCTCCAGTCATTTTGGTGTCTGCTGACTACCCCATTTTCATGCTTCTCGCTTTCCCAGGCACACATTGCCTGACCTGCCACGGGGCTGGAGAGCTCCTCCAGGCTACAGTCAGCTTCCCAATCCCAGCCATAGTAGAGTCTCCTTCGGATCCGGGCACTCAGCTTCTGGTGTCCTGGGAGGAACTAAAACAAGGCAGCCAGGCGGTGAAAGGCAGAAAGGGTATGATGGAGATCCTGGCTCCAGGCTGTAAGGAGGTATGGGGAGGCAGGCCCGCCTCATCCAGCCCTGCTCTCTGGATTGTTTGCCAATGGCAGCTGGTCCCAAGGGGGAGGAATAACCCCACCCCCAACAAGGGCTCCCGTGGAGAGGTTCTCTGAGAAGGACCTCTGGTCCGGACACCTCTACCCCCATTCCTATACCCGGCGGCTCTCCCTCAGGGCCTAAGCGGCCGGGGCCTCGAGTAGGCACTGCTCGAACGGCTGCCGCCCAGTCCTGGGCACAGCAGTCAGGCGAGCCGCGGCCCTATTCGGGCTCGGAGGGAAGCTTCCGGGGTCCAGCCTCCAAGTGCCGGGAGACTGGGGAGGAGGCAGGCTGTACGCTCACCATGAAGTCCTGGAAGCCGGTGAGGGAGAAGGTGACTTCTTCGTCCAGTAGGAGCCCGGCCACGTCCATCGCGCCGCCAGCGCCGGCCTGAGAAGGTGAAGGAACGGGAACGAGTTGTAAGAAAGCCGCAGACTCGCCCTCGCCCGCTTGTCCACCTGCCCGCCTGCCTCCCCGGTACGGGCCGCCGCCCTCGGCCGCGCAGCCCCCTCCCCTCGCGCTGGCGGCGGCAGGCGGAGCCCCGGCAGGCGGGTGCTTCTTCCTGTTCCGCCCCGGGCGCGTCGCTCGGCCGGAGGCCTGGGGCACCCGGCATCGGTGCGGCGCTCACCCTGAGCAGTGGAGAGGAGCCCAGGCTGCAAGGCTCAAGCTTTGCCTGTGCCGCGTCTGCCCCGCGTTTACAAGCCACGGGGGTGTAGCCCGCGAGTCAGCGCCTGGCACTTCCTGCCGCCTGCTTGGCCCAAACTCCGGCCCTCGCCGGGAAGGAGCCGGACCCGAACTCCTGGTCTCACCGAGCCAGGCCAAGTCAGCGAGCTGAGTCCCAGGCGCACTTGTCTGAGAAATGGGGACAGTTGCTAGGGGACCACACCACACTAAGGATGAACAAGCCAGGCAGACGTTTTCGCACCTATGTAGATATAAATGTGAATAAAACGAGACGCAGAACGAATTGATCCCAATTGTTTTTTTAAAAGGGAAGATATACACACACTTAGCAATGTACATAAAAACCATCTGAAAGGATACACAAGAAACTTCCCAGTGGGCTGAATTGTGGGTAAGATGGAAGGGAAACTTACTTTCTGCCATACCTTTTAGTACAGTTTGAAATTTTAAATCTCATTGCATATTTTGTGGGATTACTAGATGCAGTAATCACAAGTAAACAAAAAAGCGTCAAAAAGGGTAAACTTGCCTCCCCCAAATAAACAGCATCTAAACAACGTTTTATTTTTAAACTCACCTCCCGCCCCCAATCTCACGTTTGGTGGGGGGAGGAAGGAACTCTGACACGCGGAGGCTGGAAAGATGTTTACGGAAAGAGATGGGGAACTTCTGAGTAGGTGCAGCTGTTTTCGAGTCTGTCAAGTCACGCGCTGGTGTGTTTACCCGCCGAGGGGAGGGAACAAGGAGGACCAGTGCGTTGAGGGTTGAGTAATGGGACGGCCGCCGCCCTTGCCGAGTAGCAGATCCTAATCCGGGATACCCGGCGTCTGGAAGCCCGCTTTCTGTTCCTCCAGTCAGGGATAGGGGCCAGCACCAGACTTCCTAGCCGCCTTGCCCACTCTTCGAGAAGAAAACGGGCCGGTCTGCCGGGATCTGGACCCTGACCTGGGGGTCACAACTTCAACAGCCCGTACGCACACCTGCGTCGGCGCAGGATCACCAGCGGCCACCGGCGCGCACGCGCGAGCAGCCCTATCCCGGCAGTTAGGGCGCGTCATGTGATGCGCTCGTCGCTCAGCCCTCACGTGATCCCCGTCCGCAGCCTCTGCTTTTCTCGGCGGGCGCCCCCTTCCGCCTGACGCGCCCCCGGCGGCGGCCGCGCAGCCCTGGCTCCTCGCGGGCTCGGGCGGCGGCTGCAGCGGGGCTATGGCGAGCGGCGGTGGGGGTGGAAACACCGGCGCGGGTGGGGGCCCGGGGATGGGCCTGAGTCTCGGCCTAGGCCTGGGTCTGGGCCTAGGCATGGGTGAGGCCACCGGCGAGGCGGAGGAGGAGGCAGCCACGGCCGAGGCGGTGGGACGTCTGGCCACGACGCTGTGGCTGCGGCTCCGCGGCTGGGAGGCGGTGCTGGCGGCGGCGCAGCGGCTGCTGGTATGGGAGAAGCCGCTGCACAGCCTGGTCACGGCGGCCGCGCTCAACGGCCTCTTCTGGTAACGGCCGCGGAGGAGGGGGGCGGGGCCGGGCTGAGCGGGGGCGGGAGGGACCGGGAGTACCATTCCCCATTCTGGGTTGTCACTTGGCCTGTAGGAATGACCCATCCCCCAGTTTTTGAAGGCTGATGTCTGCCTAGGTTTCCCATTCCTCCCTCTCTCTGGGTCGTAAGTTAGGCCTAGAGGTGCCAATTGCCCATCGATGGGCGCTTTTCCGCCTTCGGAAATGGATACAGGAGCTGGTCACCCACTCAACGCTGAGGTGCCTGTCTCTCCCTAAGGTTGCTGTCTTCGTCGTCCCTCCGGCCCTTCTTCCTAGTCAGCATCTCACTTTTGGCCTATTTTCTGCTGGATCTCTGGCAGCCTCGCTTTTTCCCCGATGTTTCAGGTGAGTGTGTTTTATTCATTTAGTACTCACCCTTTAGGTATTTGCCTGGTACCTGATCCCCCTGGGTGGGGTTGAATGGTGAGGGTAATGTCTAGCAGGCCACCTGCCTCCCTGGCATACACCCCCATCCCTCCTCCCGTTTTGGGAAATTACCTAAAACGAGAATTTCCCCTTTCCCAAAATTAATGTTACTGTGAGTGCATTGGTTAAGATTGTGGAGTCTGCACCAGATTGCCTGGGTTCCATTCCCTGCTCTGCCACTTACCATGTGTGACCTTGTTAAAGGCACTCAATCTGTTTGCCTCAGTTTCCTTATCTATAAAACATGGGTGATGGAATTTACTTCATAGGGCGGTGAGAGTTGAGTTAATATGTGTTACATGCTTACGGTCGCACTGCACACACGATATGAACTACGTAAATATGAAGTCATTGTTTCTTGTGCTATGTGCATATTTACTTAATAGTCATTTTGGAGCAACCAGGTGCCAAGCTGTATGTGAATTGCTTGGGATATAAACATGAATAAGATATGGTTCCTACGTTTGAAAAGGGTGAAGTTTAAAGGAGACAGACAAACAACAATAACATGTAAAATCTCCTTTGACTGGCATCTGAAAAAAGTGCTCTGGGACTGCAGAGGAGGGATGACTATTTCTGCCTTGGGGAGTGTCTCCTAGGGCCACTAACACTCAATAATCTGTCCCCCTCCTCTCTCTATAGCATCTTCCCCAGAGGAGCCACACTCTGACAGGTGAGTGCAGGCCACGTCTCAAAGACAGATGCCCAAATCCTGTCTTGCTGGTGCTGATGGCACCATGGAGCAGGGCAGTGCTGCATTTTCTGCAGGCACAGGCCCCAGCATAGTGAATAGACTAGTAACAAGCCATGAAGTTTTCTTGGTCCTGGGCTCCTAGGACCAGGGTGTTTGTGTGCCTGCTCCTTTTGGAGCAGAGGGTTGGGTCTTCTGGTCTTTGCTTCCCAAGACCAAGACAGCCTTTTTTGGGAGGCGGGTTGTCTACCTTTTTAGACTGAAGATCTCATTGCCATTCTCAGAGGGATTTCAGTGTCTAGGAAGCTGGTGTCTGAGGCCTCCAGGGGTCATGTCATGTCTCCCCAGTGAGGGTACGGGGTCAGGAGCCCAGCCGCACCTGCTGAGTGTGCCCGAGTTGTGCAGATACCTGGCTGAGAGCTGGCTCACCTTCCAGATTCACCTGCAGGAGCTGCTCCAGTACAAGAGGCAGAATCCAGCTCAGGTAACCTCCCCTACATCATACAACAGTTCCCTGCCCCAAGGGGAAATAGAGGTGGGGGATAGGGGAGGTGTGATGTGAACTCCCTTGTTGGAGACCCTGAAGGAAAAGGCCTCGAGGCAACGTTCATAGCTATTCCTGGGTACAGGAGGCAGGCATGCCTCAAGGAATAAGCTTCTGATAGCCTCTTTGTCCTGCCGAGGCAGATTGGTGTGACTTATAGGTGTTTGGCAGTGTCTATTGCAAATTTCTGAATTGGTGGTCTTGAACCTCTTGACTAGATTGATCACCACATACCTTGAAGACATATCCATCCTTCATACTAGCTGAGCAGCAATTTCTTACTCAGACCTTGTGCTCTCTCTGCAGTTCTGTGCTCGAGTCTGCTCTGGCTGTGCTGTGCTGGCTGTGCTGGGACACTATGTTCCAGGAATTATGATTTCCTACATTGTCTGTGAGTAGGGTCTAGTCCTGCCCTTCTCAAAGCCCTCTCCTTTCTTCTTCCCCTGGTCTGACCCAGAGGGAGGACTATGCTCCGTCTGCTCAGTTACCTATTTGTGGAGGTCTCCAGGGATGTTGTAGTATTGGTGACAGAGGGAGAGTCATCTGAGGAGGAGGGCAGTGGGCATGGAGGGAAGAGGTTGGCACAGCCTTGGGAAAGGACCTTATCTTCCTTCAGCCCTTCCTGTTTAGGGACTAGGTGAATGAGGGCCCTTAGGAAGTTGGCATAGGGAGCTCTGAGGGGACTTTCTAACCCATAGTGCTGAGTATCCTGCTGTGGCCCCTGGTGGTTTATCATGAGCTAATCCAGAGGATGTACACTCGCCTTGAGCCCCTGCTCATGCAGCTGGACTACAGCATGAAGGCGGAAGCCGATGCTCTGCATCACAAACACGACAAGAGGAGTAAGAGGGCTCCCTTAACCCAGGAGGGTGAAAGTAGGGGAGGGCTTTGGCTTATGGCTCGTGAGATGCCCTGAAACTGAAATCACGAGTTTCTTGATCATGTTTGTACCCTATCATTGCTCATGCTTGATCACTGTCCTACTGCTCTTGCTTCTCTAGAGCGGCAAGGAAAGAACCTACCCCCAGGAGGTGATGAACCACTGGCAGAGACAGAGAGTGAGAGCGAGGCAGAGCTGGCTGGCTTCTCCCCAGTGGTGAGGTCCAGGGGAGATGGGCATGTGAAATAGAAGGCTGGGGGAGAATCTGTCTGCCTTAGAGTTGCCACCTCTCAAGAGGGTGGGAGCCAGAGGTTTTGGGGGAGAGTGTGCCCCTGAAAAATTGGTTCTCTTATCACTTGTGTTCATCCTGGTTCTCCTGCAGGTGGATGTGAAGAAAACAGCGCTGGCATTGGCCATCACAGACTCAGAGCTGTCGGATGAGGAGGCTTCTATCTTGGAGAGTGGTGGCTTCTCTGTATCCCGGGCCACAACTCCACAACTGACTGATGTCTCTGAGGGTATGGGGTGCCCCTTGCCCCTCCTCATCTTCCTGTTCCCTGCTGTGGGGTGCTGGTTCTGTTCTCTGGCCCCTGTCAATGTTTTTCTTTGGGGAACTGACCCTCTCATTCCACCCTAAGCTCCTGAAAGACTCTGACACCTAAGGTTTGGCCCAGCATTCTGTGTCTTGAGTTCTCGTCCTTGAACTGATTGGCTGTTGTGGCCAGTTAGAGCAGCAGGCTGATTCCTAATCCAGTGTTCTCTACACAGATTTGGACCAACAGAGCCTGCCAAGTGAGCCGGAGGAGGCCCTGAGCCGGGAGCTGGGAGAGGGAGAGGAGGCAGAGCTAGTGCCTCCCGAAGACCTACTGGGCCCCCCTCAGACCCTGTCAAGGCAAGCCCTGGACTCAGAGGAAGAGGAAGAAGATGTGGCAGCTAAGGAAACCTTGCTTCGGCTCTCATCCCCCCTTCATTTTGTGAACACGCACTTCAATGGGGCAGGGTCCTCCCCAGATGGAGTGAAGTGCTCCCCTGGAGGACCAGTGGAGATCCTGAGCCCAGAGGCCGTGAGTGGTGACCTCAGTGCTCCACCCAGCACCCCGTCACCCCCACTTTGCCTTGCTGACAGTGACCCAGTCCCTTCCTCCTCCGCGTTCTTACCTCTTCCCCAGGACTCACCCCAGCCCCTGCCTGCCCCTGAGGAAGAAGAGGCACTCACCACTGAGGACTTTGAGTTGCTGGATCAGGGGGAGCTGGAGCAGCTGAATGCAGAGCTGGGCTTGGGGTCAGAGACACCCCCAGAGCCCCCTGATGCTCCACCCCTGGATCCCAACACCCATTCTCTGGTACAGTCAGACCAAGAGGCTCAGGCCATGGCAGAGCCATGAGCCATGGGGGAAGAAGCTGCAGGCATAGTAGGGCTTCCTGGCTGGGGGTGTCGCTGTTTCCTCCTTTCCCTACTACTCCAGGGAGGGGCAATGCGTGGGTAAGCTGGCTGTCAGATAGTAGCCAGTTCACCTTCTGTCTGCCTGCCTGCTGTCCCAGGCATGGTTCAGTACCTGTGCCTGGGATTGGTTTTAAGTTTGTAAATAATTTTGCATTTGGGTTAGTGGATGTGAACAGGGCTAGGGAAGTTCTTCCCGCAGCCTGCTTTTGCCTCCCTGCCTCATCTCTATTCTCATTCCACTATGCCCCAAGCTCCGGTGGTCTAGCCCTTTCTTTTTCCTCCTATCCTCAGGGACCTGTGCTGCTCTGCCCTCGTGTCCCACTTGGTTGTTTAGTTCAGGCACTTTATACTTTTTCTCTCCTGTCCCGTTTTCCTTTGCTTTATTTCCCTGCTGTATCCTGTCCTTAGCAGCTCGACCCCCACCCTTTGCCAGCTCCTCCTTCCTAGCGGGCACTGGCTAAGCTTTAGGGAGGTTCCTGGTCCAGGAGGTAAAGAGTAAACCTGGGGTGGTGGGTCAGGCCAGTAGTTACACTCTTAGATCACGGTAGTCTATGTAACCTCCACCCTTGCCCAGTTCAGCCCAGCCTTCCACGAGGCAGGAGGAGAGCAGGGATAGCATATGCACCAGCCCTGGATTGGTGAGCATGTTCTCTGTCTTGTTGAGATGGGGGCATCCTTAATGTGCTCGGGAGAAAAGGAAACCTGCTCGTCTGGGCTATGGATGGTCCAAGTGGGGTAGGACCCCCACAGGGGTTAGGAAGCGGACAGTAACATCTATACAGGTGTCAACTGGAAAAATAAAGTGTCGATTGGCTAGAACTGTTGCCTGCCTGCCTGCCTGCCTCACCGTGAGCTGCCTCCCACACTGCGCTTTGTTCCCTCCTCACCCTTACCCTCTTCACCCCAGTTGTGTTCCCGGCTGTTTATTTACCTTGGTGCAAAACAAGGCCAGAAGCAAGGATTACCCAACAACCCTAACTTTCCCTTAGCCATCTTCCCTGACAGTGTGATATGTTTAGTGAGATTTAGCATGTGTGAATAAAGTGTATGCAGGAGGAAATTGCCTTGTCTTCCCAATCAATAGAAATTTGGGACCATAACAACTGTTTTCTACCATGTTGCTTACAGCCTTAACACTGTTTTCTTAAGACACCTAGCTACATGTTAATAATTAACTCAGCCCTGATTTATCTATACTGGGGAAGCCAAACAGGCACTAGAGGCCCTGTACCTGCATTAGAACTGATTTGGGGCCGAGAAACACTAAAACTGTATCTAACACTGAATGCATAAATAGGTGCTTGGCACTATTCTAAGTGATTTGTATGTATTAACATGTGTTTTCCTCACAACTCTGAGATACGTCTGAGATACACTGTTACTAACTCCATTTTACAGACAGGATTTTCCCAAAGGCCACAAGTCCTGGTCAATGATGTAGTCAGAATCCAGACCCAAGCTGTTTGGCTCCAGCAAACACGTGGAGCAGTGGAGCAGTAAACCCCTATCCAGTAATAGGACACAAACGGGAAGATGCTCGAGGAGGTGGGAACTCAGAGAACCAATCTAGTATCGTCACTTCATAGAGTGGACTCTTGCCTGGTCTGAACGTAGCCAGTTATCTCACTTGATTGTTCACAGTCACTGATTGAACTCCTTATTCTACTACTTTCCTCCCTTGTCACTGACGAGTCTAAAAAAAACAGTGTACTCTTGGCAATCCTTCCTCTTTGCGGAAGAAAACCCCAGAACTGAGCAGATGGCCTCCTTTATGAGTTCGTGTCCTCGGCCTTCAGCTGGAGCTAACATATGGCAATGCTACCTGTCTTTTTGAGGTCGACTTCTATGCCATGTCTTTCCTAAGTGTGAGAATTTTTCCATTTGTTTCACATTTGCCTGAGAGAATATTTGTCAGCCAAGGCCCTGTCCTGTGCCACGGAAGATGAAGGAACACGAACTTTTAATCACCTAGAGATTTCCGAGGAGAATGGAAAAAGTTTTTTTTTTTTAATATTCACAAAGGAATAAAGAAAAACAGTTCTAATCAACAAATAGGCAGTTTAAGAAAAATAGAATTACCCAATCAAAAAGACAATGGTTGCCATGTGCCCTACCTTTGGTACATTTCAGCAAAATACTACCCTTAGGTGTGGAGTTCGCGAGAGCCCATTCTGTAACATTTACCCTGGTTTGACAGTTGCTACACAGGTGTCCAGGCCATTTCATGCCCTATGATGAAAGGGACAAGAAGAAAGTTTGCGTATTGAGTGAAAGAAAAATGACCAGAAATGTGAAACCTACCATTAGGCTAAACAAAATTAATCGTAAAAGTACAGGCTGGGGGAAGAAGAGTTGGCTACAGGACTGTGTTGGGAGAGGGGCAGTGTACTTTAGTTAACTGTGTATTCAAACAGCTAATAGTATAATGTGGCTGCTCGTAAACTTAATTTTAGGCTGTGTTAATAGAAATGTAGTCTCCAAAACAAGGAAAGCAATACTTCCTAGTGTACTGTGCACAAGTTAGAATACTGCCAGAGGATGGCTTGCTGTGCTGCGGAGAAATTGACAAATTGCAGTATGTCGAGGAGAGAACTGCTAGAGATGAAAGCTGAAAACTGTCATACAGCAAATTATCAAAAAGGATTGGCACTCTAATCCAAGAAGAGAGAGCTGAGTTGGGTCATGTCAGCTGCCTTCAAACTTCAAGGGTTCGTTTGTAGGACTTCAGAGGGCAGAAATTTAATCTTTGAGTTGAGTTTCATAATATTGCTAGATAGGATTTAGTTTTCTGGTGAAGGGATATTGCAAAACAGTAGATTTAAATGATCTTCACAAGTACAACCATCAAGAGCAATGATTCTAAGAATAATTCCATTATAGATGGACACTGTATCACCATGTTTTGCTTTTAGTGTCCAACAGAAGTCTGCTTGGACTTCTCTTCCTCCATCCAGGTATTTTGTCGGGTGTCACTGGCTCACTTTTCTTTGGACTGTGGTCACTCATCCTGGGTTATTTCACACATTCACGCACTCATATGCTGACAACTTCTAAATCTTAGTTCAGTTCCTTTCCCAGAACTTCCAAGTAGGTGTCTCCACTTCAGTGCCCCATGGGTACTGCTATGGTTTGAATGTTTGTTCCCCACAAAACTCATGTTGAAATTGAATCCCTAAAGTGGCAGTATTGAGAGGTGGGGTCTTTAAGAGGTGATTGGGTCAGGCGGACTCTGCCCTCATGAATGGATTAATGGGTTAATGGATTAATGGGTTATCATGGAAATGGGACTAGTGGCTTTATAAGAATAGGAAGAGAGACCTGAACTAGCACACTCAGCCCCCTCCCCATGTGATGCCCTGTGCCACCTCCGGACTCTGCAGAGTCCCCACCAGCAGGAACGCCCTCACCAGATGCAGCCCCTCAATCTTGGACTTCTCAGTCTCCATAACTGTAAGAAATAAACTACTTTTCTTTATAAATTACCCAGTTTTGGGTATTCTGTTATAAACACAGACTAAGACAGGTGCCTTCTGCGCAACATATCAAAACCTGAACGCATCCTCTTTCCACTCCGCATGCCATTACGTAACCTCCACCCCCAAACAGAAGGCTTTTTCTGCATTTTCCATCTTGTTGGCACCACCAGTCATGAAGGCCTACTTCTTCCTCTTCCCATACCCAGTCGATCACCAGTTGCTGCCAATTTGGTATCCTAATGATTTCTTGACTCTGTCACCACCGTCACAGCCCTGACTCACACTCTGCTCATCTCTCATCTGGCACACTGCGATGGTTTCCCTGCCCACGTTCTTGTCCCCCACCCAAAATGTATGCCCAATGAAGTGGCAAGATTACCTTAAAATACAAATCTGATGACTCTTCTGCTGTTTAATATTAACCAAAGGCTCTCCTCCTACAAGTTAGAAATTCAAGCTCCCCATGTGGTTAAGAAGTCTGAGATCCAATCCTGCCCTGTCTTGCTCTTTACAGCAAAAGCAAACCCCAGACAACTTGTCCTTCCTGCTGCTCAGCTGTGCTGCCCTCCCCCACCCCTGCTCTACACACACACACCCTATCCCTCCGCTTAACAAAAGCCTCACTTAATTTCTGTAGTGTAGTGGTTATCACATTGACCTCACAGAAGCCTCGTTTATCTTTTAAGATGTACTTCAGGCCACACCTCTTCTATGAACCTCCTTAATTTTCCAAATATCCCACCCCCCATATCAGTCCTGATCTCCTCGTGCTCCCACAGTATCTTGGGCATACTTCTGTTTCACAGAGAATGTTCATACTCTCTCCAAAAGTATGTGGATATAGGGTATATAGGTATGGGCAGGGACTATCTCTTATTAGTCTGAATATCCCCAAAACCTAGCACAGTGCCTGGCACATAGTAGGTGCTCAATAAATGTATGTTGGCCTAAAATGAACTAGTGTACTAGAGTAACCAGTTTTAACTTTTGAAGCAGTCAGTGTAAATAGAGTTTGGTGATTGGTACACATTTGATTATGGTAAATATCTTGCCTTTGTTCATTATTGTTCTAGAGTGAATAGTAGTTAAACTAAAATAATCCACAGATGGATTTGTGAGTTCTTTTTTCCTGGACTAAGTTAAAGGCAATGCAAAGAATCTATATCTGCAAGTTCAAATTTGCTGGTTTTGGAGCTAAAGTTTTTCTGAGTTTAAGGTAAGGTTGCTCAACTAGCTTATCTTCTGTGATTGCATCAAATTATCATATTATTTGGAAAACAGTTGTGACAAAACTATTTAGACTCTTAACTAAATATTTTGATCAAAAATCCAATTACATGTAGTAATGCTTGCTTAAAAAATGATCTGTTTCTCTGCAGAAATAGATAAAGAAGTCTGTGTTTGTTTTTTTTGTTTTGTTTTGTTTTTTTGAGACAGAGTCTCACTTTTTTGCCCGAGCTAGAAAAGTGCCGTGGCATCAGCCTAGCTCACAGCAACCTCAGACTCCTGGGCTCAAGCAATCCTACTGCCTCAGCCTCCCAAGTAGCTGGGACTACAGGCAT
>NW_012142745.1:1190811-1197723 GCF_000956105.1 Propithecus coquereli
TCGGCCTCCCAGAGTGCTAGGATTACAGGCGTGAGCCACCGCACCCGGCCTGTGTTTGTTTTTTAAGTATAAAAAGTAAGTTGACTCCACTTTAAAAATATTCACTTCGTAAAAGATAATGAAAAGCTAAGCAATTCTTCAAGATTAAAAAGGAGACTAAAGAAACATGACATAAATGCAAGGTGTGATCTTGGATTGGATCCTGGGTGGGAAAAAAAGTTGCTATATGGACCCTATGGAGACAATTGTTAAAATTTGAATATGAATATTACACTAGATAAAAGATTGTATCAAGGTCAAACTTCTTGAATTTAATAATTGTGCTGTAATTACATAAGAGAATATCCTCATTTTTAGGAAATGTGTGTGCATATGGGGAGGGAAAGTGAGAGAAAATGATAAAGCAAATATGGCAACATGTGGTGAAGAAATACATAGATAAATATAAGACATAGAAGTTTACTATTCAGGCCAGGTGCGGTAGCTCACCTCTGTAATCCTAGCACTCTGGGAAGCCGAGGTGGGAGCATCACCCAAGGACAGGAGTTTGAGACCAGCCTGAGCAAGAGCGAGACCCCCGTCTCTACTAAAAATAAAAAATTAGCCAGGCATGGTGGCACACGCTTGTAGTCCCAGCTACTCCAGAGGCTGAGGCAGGAGGACTGCTTGAGCTCAGGAATTTGAGGTTGCTGTGAGCTAGGCTGATGCTATGGCACGTTAGCCCAGGCAACAGAGCGAGACACTGTCTCAAAAAATAAAAAGTTTACTACTCAATGGATAAATATATTGTGGTATATTTAGACAACTAAATAGAATGAACAAACTATAATTAGACACAAAAATATGGATGAATTGCATAAACAAAATACTGAGCAAAAGAAACTAGACGAAAATTTATAATGTATGATTCCATTTATATAAAGTATGTTTATACCATTAGATGTCAAGTTAGGACTGGACACAGTGGCTCACACCTGTAACCCCAGCACTTTTGGAGGCTAAGGCAGGAGGATCACTTGAGGCCAGGAGTTCAAAACCAACCAGGGCAATGTAGCAAGACCCCATTGCTATAAAAAATAAAATTAAAAAATCGGACATGGTAGCTCACACCTGTAACCCAGCACTCTAGGAGGCAGAGGCAGGAGGATCGCTTGAGCTCAGGCGTTCGAGACCAGTCTGAGCAAGAGCGAGAGCCTGTCTCTACAAAAAATAGAAAAATTAGCCAGGTGTGGTGGCACAGGCCTGCAGTCCCAGCTACTTGGGAGGCTGAGCCCAGGATTTGGAGGTTGCAGTGAGCTATGATGATGCCACTGTACTCTAGCCAGGGTGACAGAGTGATAAATAAATGAATGAATAAATGGGCTTGAGGGAGCCTGTTTGCCTCTTCTACCATGTGAGGACACAGAGAAGGCATCATCTACAAGATGAGCCCTCATCGGACACCAAATCTGCTGGTGACTTGATCTTGGACTTCCCAGTCTCCAGAACTGTAAGCAATAAATTCTGATTGTTTATAAATTATCTAGTCTCAGGTATTTTGTTCTAGAAGCCCAAACAGACTAAGAAAATACTTCAATAAAAAGTGTCAATACCAAAGTGTATCGATTATTTATTTTTGCATACCAAATTACCCCCAAACTTCAGCAGCCTGAAACAAAAAACATTATCTCATGCTATTTCTGAAGATCAGGAATCTGGGAGTACCTTAATGGGTGGTTCGGGCTCAAGGCCTCCCATCGAGTTGCAGCGAAGATGTCACCTGGGGTTGGCTGCAGTCATCTGAAGGCTTGACTGGGGCTGGAGGATCTGTTGCTAAGAAGGCTCGCTCGTGTGGCAGTTGGCTAGAAGCCTTAATTCCTAACTTGCTTTTGGCAGAAGTCCTCAATTCCTCGTCACACTAACCCCTCCTATGGCTGTTTGAGTGTCATTACACATAATAGCTACCCTCCTCAGAGCAAGCAATCCAACAGAAAGAGCAAGGAGAAGGTCACAATGCTTTTTATTACCTAGTGTCAGAAGTCACACTCCATCACTTTCACCACATTCGATTTCTCAGAAGCAAGTCACTAAGTCCAGCTCATACTCAAGGGCAGAGGAATTAAGATCCACCTCTTGAACGGAGAAAAATAGAAGGATTTGTGGACATTTAAAACCATCACATCGAGTTTGCCCAGAAATTATGTTAAAGGATTTGGACTGACAATCTACATATTAAAAAAATAAATAAAGATAATTAATCAACACATGGGAGATGAAAAAATTTAGTAATAACTAAAGAAATAAACAACTAATAATATACATTTGTTAATTATTTAGTATGTATCAGTCATAGAAATAAGTGCTTTACATGTGTCATTTTGTTTAATCTTCACCACTGCACACTGAGGTAGGAACTAATTTTTTCCTCATTTTACAGATGAGGAAATTGAGGCTTAGCGAAGTAAAATGACTTGCCAAAGTCACACAGCTGGTTGTGATTACAGTACTGTTTTTCAGTATTCTGGTATTCCCACATATCCCCATATTTTAAAGTACCAAAATAGAATTTTAGTTGAGGTAAAATTATTCTGTCAGCATTAAAAAAAGAACTCTGAATTCTGGATCATTTATAAATGAGGTACAGCTGCATTAAAATTTTGAACACACAAAGGTTTATTTGTTTAAAAGCATTGTTGCATTTCACAGACTTCAAAAGGAGGAAAGAATGTCAATAGACAAAATAAGCTTCTATTGCAAGAATAATTATTCTAGTTCAAAGACTCTTTAAACAAGTAGACGTAGGGACAGGACGTAGAAAATTAACATGGGTTCTCTGCATCAGAATCTCAAGCTATATTCAATGAAATTAAAGAAGATGGATACAGATCAGTGATGTTCCTTTTGAAGCAAAAACTAGAGCTTACCAGAAATTAAGAAAAAAAAAGATCACAACATGTAGAGAAACAAAAAAAATTTGTTCGAAAAGATCTCCTCAAAAATATCAAATAAGAGATGAGATTATTTGAATAGGAAAGAATCAAATAACTATATGTGAAGTTAGATCACAACCATCCCCTCACCATCCTCCCAAGTAGTATAACACCAGAAAGCACTTTTCAGCAGCTAGAAAAATTTCCACAAAAAATATATTCGCAACTTAACAGTTTACATCTTTATATATTTTCTTTAAGGATCACTATTTTTCAGAAGAGCAAATGCTATTATTTTTTAATTATTTATGATTGTGTTTTAATTTTTATTGGTATTTAGTTTTTCACTTTAAAATAATATTTTATTACTTTAATATGCTAATGTTTATATTAAAATAATAATGTATATTTAACATTCATATTTTAAACCTACATTTTTACATTTGGTTATATATATATAAAGATATATACATATGTTTATCTTTCAAAGGTATTAAACAATTTTACTTCTTTTTAAAGCATTTTGCTTTAAAAATAAATTACTGTTTTATGTAAAACAAATACTGAAATACCAGTGAAGTCATTATGCTTGGATCTTTCAATCTCTAGCAGCTAGTTATTATTGGCACTGGGATTTGAACTTAGAATAGTTCCAGCTTTAAACATAGTATTGTTGTTAAAAAACACTGATTTAGATGAATTACCCCCCCCACCCCGCCGCCACCACCACCACCAGGTAATTGTTTGGGGGTGGGGGGAGGTCCTCCTGTTTATTGTAGAATGTTTAGCAGCATCCTTAGCTGCTTGTCACCCATTAGATTCCAACAGCACCCTCCACCCTACCTGACCCTCCCGATCCACCCCTGAGAAAACCAAAGTGTCTTAAGACATTGCCAAATGTCCCTTGGAGGCAAAATTGCCTCCCATGAAGAAACACTGATCTAAATTTTACAGCCCTCTGTATATATGGAAAGAATACCAAACTTGGAGGCAAGAGGTGAGTTTGAATCTTAGTCTCACCACCTGCATGTAGATGTTTACAGGCATTCATTTGAAAACAATGCAAGCATTACCTGGCTGCCTGGCTGTTCAGCTGCACATCTCTCCCCATTTCCTAACTGGAAATTCCAACCATAGAGCAGCACGTATCTGGAATTCTCATTTCTCTCTCCTTTGCATTTGCATCTCGTCGGGAATATGTTTCTGTGCTTTTCCCCGGGCCATCTCTGGCTCACTCTTCAAGACTAAGGTCACGCAAGCAGGCCCCTGAGAGGTAGAGGTGGCTAGCTCCAAGGCAGGAGAGGTAGTGACTGATTAAAGACTCAAACCACTAGTGCCCTGGATTCAATGTCAAGGGACCACATCAACCTTACAGAGGATGAGGCTAATTCTGGCTGAGGGAAAACAAAAGCAAACAGGAAGTTTCTCAGGAAGTAAGATTGAGGAATGGAGCTCTCATCTGACATGTGAAAGCAGGTTTGGAGAGACAGGACACAAATAAGGCTTGGGTTCCTTGAAAACAGATTCCCAACAAATGATAGGGGTAGGTTGGGGAGTGGGTGCAGGCAGCCTCTGTCCTCTTAATGGGTAGTTAAGGGTTTGAGTCAGTGACTGCACCCCTCATTTTCACCCAGTGGAAAAGAGGGAGCCATCCAGGACCAGCCACGCCCCCTATTCCCCTGCAACCTGCACAAAGGCACACTCCCTCACAGCCGGTTTCAGCCTGGCCTTACCAGTCTGATGTTCCCTAAGCACTGAAAAGCCCTGTGAAGCTTCAACAAAATCATTCAAAACGACAGCAAAAGGAGACGAACATACCTAATAACACAGTATTTCTTACCATTCCCTTCCTCGTTTTTCTCCCACTGCCTCATGCAACACATACTGCTCTTCCATTTTTTGTCTCACTCCCCTGAACTCTCCAAACTCCACCTGTTCTGTGCTTCCTCTCCAGGTCAGCTCCCTTCCCTACAAACATCTCCCTCCTCCCTCTCCAAAATCGGTTCTGTACTTTGGTGTTTAACTCCCAGTCCTTTCCAACTTAGATCAGTATAGTCCTGGCTTTCTCAGGTTCCCAGAACAATCCATCGCCCCCATCAGCACAAAAAAGCCTCGGGATCCCCCAGAAACACAGGCCTCTCCTTGGAAGATGAGGAAGGGAGGGGGAGGGTAGCAATACTCGAATATTCAAGTTTCAAGTCACAGAACATAAAAATCTTTAGATGCCTCTCACTGCAGGACTTCATCTCCTGATAATAGCCCCCTCTTGTGGCTTTCTAGCCTCTACTTTTTCTTTGAATCATTTCCTCCCATCCATTTTCTTTTTCGGGCACTCCTATTCTTAAAATCTTGAAACTCCTGGGCTAATTAATAATTTGGTTTTCTTATCTCCCCCACCATTTTTCCATTCCTTTGTATTTTTTGTTCCACTTCCTAAAATGTTTTCTCAATTTTGTGTTGCAACCATTCTTTGGAATATATATTTTTGTGATTATATATCTTTCATTTCTAAGAGCTTTTTTTATTTTCTGAATATCCCTTTTTATAGTTTCTCGCTCTTGTGTGTTAGACGAAAAACATGCTCTCTGAAGATAGTGTATTAATTATTATTAATATGTTATATCCACTGTGTGATATCAATTACATTTTTATGTTCCTTGCGTTGTGCCTGTTTTCACCTCCACCCCCATTATTTGTGTCTTTATTTTGGTCTCTGTCTTTCATGGAAGAGGCTTCCCTCAAACCCTGGTTTGCTCCTTCATATTTGAGCAGAGGCTCTTAAAGGCCAACTGAATGCTAAGACTCATTGGTTGGCATGTTCCCTGCAGGGTGACGTGGCAGAGACAATCGTTTTCTTGGGAACCCCCAATGCCGGTATCTGTGGAATGTTTAGGCTGCCTGGTTCCCCCAGAGAAGCACCTGCAGTCTCCAGCCAGGGAGCCGTGACCCTGGCTGCCAGGCCCCTAGAAACCAGGCAGAAGGAGCCTGAGGTTCCTCCTCTCCACACTCAGTTGCATCTGAGGACCTAAAGCCCAGAGTCCCTCTGGCTCACTCTTTGCCCCTCCTGCCTTTTGCTGGGGTAAGAGGCAGGCAATTGCTGGCTGCCCAGGCTAGAGGAAGGCACCTGGGATCTAACTGCTCCTTATATAGATTTAAAATTTAAACTCACCCTTCTGTTTCTAACCCCCTCCTTCCGCCCCCACCTTCATAGGCACTGGACGCTCCCAGTCCTGGGCACTTCTGTAGCCCTGCAGTCCCCACGGGCCTGCTCCCTGTGGTGTGCATTTAGGTTTCCCTGTGGTGTGCATTTAGGTTTCAGCTTCCTCGGATCCCCAGTCCTTTACCCCTCTTCCATTAGTTTTCTAGCTTCCAAATGTTTTCATCAAATCTCCACGTATCGTTTCAATTCTGTTCTCCTTATTCTCTTACTGTTACTTTGGTGGGGTTTGGGAAGGGAGTAAACATGAAATGTGCGCATTTAATTTACCACATTTAACAGAAAGTGCCTCTTCCACCTTCCTGGCCTCTGTGTGCTCCATCTGTGAGGGTAATCTGCAACCTCAGCAATGCTCTCCACACGCCCCTCCTCTGGCCGGAGTGTCTTTGGCATCTTGTCTGCCTGGAACTCTCACTGTCCTTCCCCAGCCTCATTCCTGGGCATCACTGGCTCCCATTTCTGTTCCCATGGCCTTCTATACACCCATTAGAGCTTGGTTTTGAACGTGGGTTGGGGGAGACATGAAATTAGTGGGCCATGAAATAATTCGGTAGACCTTAAACATTCATGTTACATTTATATATATTGGGAGGAGCTGTAAGATGTACTTCTTTGTTTTTTTGAGACAAGGTCTTTCTCTGTCACCCAGGCTGGAGTTAGTGGCTCACTGTAACCTCAAAGTCCTGTCCTTGTGTGATTCTCCTCTTGCCTCAGCCTCCTGAGTAGCTGGCACTACAGGCATGCACCACCATGCCCAGTTAATTTTTTAAAATTTTTGTAGAAGCC
>NW_012142745.1:1201183-1202449 GCF_000956105.1 Propithecus coquereli
AGCTGCCTGAGTGCTGAATGTCACAAGTAATTTTCAGAGCAGAAATAAATTTTCATCTAACTAGATAGCATGCACACCTAAAATCTTTATTTAAATCATAAACGAAGGATCTGGTAAAGAACACAAAAAGTTCTGGATTGTTTTCTGGAAAGAAATATACACATCAATAAATGCAAAAAAATGACTAGGTTAGATTCAAAACTGATTAACATTCAACAAGGCAAAAATACCATAATGCTTCTGGGGTTAATGTCTCCTCAAGGCCATATGAGAACACCACCTTATCAATTTCTGCAGGGTAACTTTACAGAGCTGTAAACTGTCGGTGCTTTTATCAGTAGTGGGTTATTAGTCAAATATACTATGACAACAGTTATATTCCCAGGAGTATCAGATGAAGGTCAAGTAGGCTTATTAGAAAAATTCTAGCATTATATGGAAGAAAAATACAACAATCATCATTTTGTCTTTTGTAAAATTTGAGATAACTTTTTCTTTCACACACGGATTGTGGGAATAAGGGCAGTTTAATTGGCTTAGAACAGTTGGGCTTTTTCAAACTGCAGGTTGAAACCCATTAATGGGATGGTGGGATGGGAAATCAATAATGTATAGAAACCAGCATTTAAAAAATGAAATAGAAGAGACTATCAGAATGTATTAAACACAATAAGGTCAAGTATCAGTTTTGTGCCCATGGGTGTTGCATATGAAATGCAGTTCCTAACATGGGTAATGGTTAAAAGTTTGAAAAACACTGATTTAGATCATTTAAGACTCACCCTGGAGGCTGCAAAGGGATTAGTGCAAACCATAATTTCTTGGAGCAGAAAGATTGAAATTAGGGTTTGTCCTTATGGAAGAAGCTGGGGAATGGCTGCTGGCTAGACCACCAACAGTGGGCCACCATAGATTGACAAAATGGTACTTGATCCTATTTTCTCATCCTTAAAACGCAGGAGCAAAGATAAATGCCTTATACCAGGGGTGGGGACATTTTCATGTTAGAAGCCTGCATTAATTTAGCTGGAATCAAATAAGGCCACATTCTGGAAACTTCAATTAGATATACTTAAAAATGTACATTATTTTGTAAAAACCTAACTACTATGTACTCAGTAATTTCAAAAAATGAAAACTGTTCGGCCGGGCGCGGTGGCTCATGCTTGTAATCCTAGCTCTCTGGGAGGCCGAGGCGGGCGGGTTGTTTGAGCTCAGGAGTTCGAAACCAGTCTGAGCAAGAGCGAGACCCCGTCTCTACTAAAA
>NW_012142745.1:1202499-1204989 GCF_000956105.1 Propithecus coquereli
CTGTCTCAAAAAAAAAAAAAAAAAAATTTTTGTAGAAACAGTCTCACTATGTTGCCCAGGCTGGTCTTGAACTCCTGTCCTCAAGCAATCATCCCACCTTGTCCCCCAAAAGTGCTGGTATTACAGGTGTGAGCCACAGCTCCTGGCCTCTCACTTTGAATTAGTTGTTTATGTGTTTTTACTACTAGACATTGAACAACTTTGGGGTGGGGACCATGAGTTAATCACCTTCCCTATTCCCTATTCATTGTTCCTATGTCCACCTTCCCTATGTCCAGGTTTGTAGGCCTAGAATAAGATCTGACAAGGTTCAGTTAATATTTAGTGGATTGAACTGAATATATATGAAATCACTGTGTAACCTGTAAAGTCATATGAATTTGAACTATTTGTCTAAACTAGAAGTCTAAAATTAGCTCACAGGAGAGCCAGGGCATCTGAGGACAAGTGGCTGAGTATTGTCACAAAGATTGTGTATCATATACCTGCAAGAGCAAGGCAGACCTCTGGGAAGGCAGAGCCATGCTAGCCTACTAATCTCCTGGGATCTGAAACCAGTTCCAATTAAAGAGCTTTCCCATCCTGGTTATCTCACTTAGATATTCAAACACCTTGCACTGATAAAGTGTTTGATTATTGATAATCCATGGAGAGATTTTGGATTTTCCACAAACATTCTGGGAAAAATCACCACTTAAAATTCCTCTTTTCAGTTGTTAAGGAAGCTATAGAGCAGGTTTTTGGGAGGTGATGTATAATGGAAAGACTGTAGGACTCACGGCAATACAAAAATTTGGGTCCAGATTCTGTCTCCATAAGCCAGTAACCTAATCTTTCTCAAACTCAGTTTTCTATCTGAAAAATGGGGACACCTGATATCTACTTCAAAAGGTTTTTGTGGGGTATTAAATAAGCTAACATATGAGTAAGAGCAGGACATGACACCTAACAAGCGTCTGTTTTTCTCTCCCTTTCTTCATGCACTGTTTCTCTAAGAATCAGTTGTGGAGGAGGAAAACCACCGAGACAGACGCTATTAAACTAATATTCAGGTAGAATTGGGGCCAAGAACTGGGGTGTTGCTGGCCATCTTCACTTTGATCTTGTCTACTTTAGACCTGCTGAAGCTGAAATGAGAGGTGTCTGGAAATGCCTACCCCTGCTAATTTGCAGAGGAGCCAATGTCTGTTGTTTCACTGAGAGGCTGCAGCTCAGAGTTACCCACAGCTGAAGCACAAAGCCACTCTGCAGGTCTGAATATGTTTTGTTGGTCTGCAATAAAAGAGACTTAAGCAATGCTTGATTGTTAATTAATATCTTCAGAAACAGCTTATTCAAGTTGCAAACTGTTATTGGATTTCTCTCAGTGTTCTCCTTTATTCCTTTATTCGAGAAGCAAGGAACCTACATCCAAACTATGTTTTGGGGAATGGTGACTTTGGTTTGGGCATCACTCTTTTTATATTTTGGGAAGACAGTACCTACCACTCAGTGAGAAAGAAAGCCCGTGGGCAGTTAATTAGCATGGATAGCTTAGTCTGGACTATAACCTATCAGTTGGGAAATGTTTTGCCTGAGAAAAGAAATACTGTGAGAGCTTCACTCTCTCTTGTGGTCACTGGGGTTTCTGAGGTAAGTCTGTTATCACAGTTAAAACATTCTGGCTCATGCTCAAGAGACAGTTCCAAAGATTTTATATTTTGAGCTCTCCAAGGCATTGGTTATCTGAGCATTCACAGAGTGGGAGCAGGGAGAGAGGCAGTATTTGTCTTTGTTTAGTCTGTGCCATACAAGGTTCCTTAGACTGGAAGCCTATAATTCTAAAGCCACTGATGAATGTAGACAGAGAAAAATATGAATAAATAAACTTCTTGAAACCAAATGATTATAGTGTGATTTGGAAAGAAATATTTAAAATCTGGATAGTTATATGTTGAAATGAAATAAAAGCATTTATAAGGTCCTGGAAGTAATTTAAAACAAAAACAAGGAACAAGAATATTAATGCAGTATAATACCACCATGTCAGGAGTGTTTCCAGAGCTCTGAGGGGAGCATCTCCAAGGTCGATTGGGGAACTCAGTGATTATTCCACTGCTACCACCATGGCCACTAGCATATGTAGACAATAAATCAGCAAAAATTTCCAACTAAGTGAAGCAAATGCCCATTTTTATTAAGATAAATTACAACAACAGCTATATCTGAAAAGAAGCTTTGGGTTGCAAAATATGGAAAACTTTGCTAACAGAGTTCAGATGTGGTGTCCATGTAACAGAAGGAAGGGTCTGAAAAAGGGAAATATGTTTTACCAGTTGTCTCTTTAAAACCCTTCACCCTTTTCGAGGAATGAAAACCTGCATCCCTGCCTGGGCTAGTAATCAGAGGGGCAGAGGAATGTTCTTTGTTCTTTGTTTTAAACCATAGGAGATGGTTCAACTGAATTGTCCGGGCAAAGGGCATGAGGTCATCTTCACTCTGGTCAGGACC
>NW_012142745.1:1207629-1209298 GCF_000956105.1 Propithecus coquereli
TGCTCATCAATGACATGTGCTAACTGGGGAAAGTCATATGAAATTTCCTTTTGAATAAAAGGTGTTTTGAAAAAAGATAGCTTTTTACAAAATGCTTGGATTTTTTTTGTCACATATCATAGATAGACTTAGTTTTACCTTGCAAAGAAATATTTAAGTCGTTTTGATTTGAAATGATATCACACAGAAATGCTGCATTTGTATACAAATCTTCTTTCAATAATTCATATCGCTGATTCTGTTCTTCATAATTTTTAGCTATCTATTCTTGCAGAGATAAAATTTTGGCTAACTCCTGTCCCTGCACTAGCCAATGCATTTTAGAATGATACATAAATCCACACTGAATGCCTTATCCTTCAACTTTTGCATGTTACAAAACAGACAATGCTGTGTTGCATTTTCAAGAATATAGTTAACAATACTTATAACTTGTTGCAAAGTGTCACTTAAAATAGTAGCTTTAGCACAGAGATTTTGCTGATGCAAGATACAATGAAAAGAAATGAGAGGCCAGCGTGGTGGCTCATGCCTGTAATCCTAACAATCTGGGAGGCTGAGGGAGGAGGATTGCTTGAGCTGAGGAGTTTGAGACCAGCCTGAGCAAGAGCTAGACCCTGTCTCTACTAAAAATAGAAAAAATTAGCCAGGCAACTAAGAATAGAAACAAAACAATTAGCCGATCCCAGCTACTGGGAGGCTGAGGCAGCAGGATCACTTGAGCCTAGGAGTTTGAGGTTGCTGTGAGCTAGGCTGACGCCACAGCACTCTAGCCCGGGCAACAGAGTGAGACTGAAAAGAAAAGAAATGAGAGCATCTGGATCTGTTAATACTTTTCTTACCTGCGCAATAAACCCTTCATGTTTTCCTGTCATGGAAGGTGCACCATCTGTATATACACCCACTAAATTTACCAAATTCAGTCCAACTTCATGACATTTCTCTTGAAAGTCATTGAAGGTATCTATTTCCCGTGTTCTGTTTACAAGAGTGCCCTAAGCAAGTAACTCTTTGTAGCAAAGAAAATCTTCCAATACAACCCTAATGAAGTATAAAACCTGCACCGAGTCAGTAGTATCAGTTGGTTCATCCAAAGTGATTGAATAATATATATTTTCCTTTTGAAGTATTGCATGATGCTGTTCTATTAAGTTGAAGGCTAATTCATGCTGCCGATCAGGTATAGTTCTCTTGGAAAGAGGCAGTTGTTTGTACTTTGTACTTTGTTATCAGGGTCTAAGCATCCTACAACTTCAACAATGCATTCTTTCACAATTTCTACATCGCTGAATGGCTTCCCTTTTCCCCCAAGTATATAAGCTACTTTATAAGGTGCTTTGGTGGCATTATTTCCAGGTCTTATTGCTGCTTGAAAGAATTGTCCTAGCTTTTGCTTTTCATCTTTTAATTTCTGCAATACAACCTTCCGTGTCTCTCCCTCTAATTTAAATATTTGTGGTCTTTATGTGTGTTATAATGCTGATGAGCACTGAATTTCTTTAATGTTGATCACAAAGCAAGAAAATCATCTTATCTTTAGTAGAAACAAGATATTGCAATTCCCAATCCTCATTAAAAAAATCTGTTTTCTTCCTTCAGCTTCTCTTGGTCTTTTTCGACATAATGGGCTGTTAAGCAGACAGAATTAAAAAATACTGTTGAGTCCGGG
>NW_012142745.1:1211083-1230624 GCF_000956105.1 Propithecus coquereli
TGTGAGCTAGCCTGATGCTGTGGCATTCTAGCCCAGGCAACAGAGTGAGACTCTGTCTCAAAAAAAAAAAAAGTCACTAGGAAATTGTTTTTGTAAGTAAAAAAATGGTCAAATATTAACAATTCCATATATTTCAATTGCATAATTGATGTTGGATTTCACAGATGGTGGAGTCTTGGAATTCAAAAATGGTGAGCTTTTCAATAATCGTCCTTTCTAAAGGGCCTATGCCAAAAGTTGAATCCCCACTGCAGAGGACTCTTAGGTGCACACCTGGATTGAGAGTCTCTTGTATGTCAATAGCCAGCTTCAGGTTGTGTCCAGAGATTCAGACAAAGCCTTGAGCTATATGCTGAATCTAATGGGATGACTTGTAACTATCTTAAAAGAGACAAAAGTGAAACCAATGAAGTAGTGGCAATTAACCATAGTTTTGTTGAAGGTTTTCGGAGGAGACAAAAGACTCAGAAAATGATATGACTTAAACCTGTTGGTGTGAACTACAGGATCAACCTTTTTTTATGGAGCTTACTGTGTCCAGATTATTTCAGATAATCTATTTTCCTGTCCCTCAGTCAGTATGACAGTATGACAATGTGGTAGGTGGCCATCCCATAGCTTTTATGTTACAGGCCTAATTGTATCACGAACACTGAGTCTCTTGGCCTCAATTCCAAATTCCCAGAAAAGAATCTGGCCAAATGCAGCAGATGCTCCTGAGGCCCTGTGGCCACATCTGCTGGGCCCATCTCTGACTTTAGCTACTGCTATAGTGGACAGCTCCTGTGAGCCCTGATGGCTTCTACCTCAAAGCCCAGCCTTGGTATTTCTGCCTCAGGGATTTTTCTAAAGCCATCATAGTTCAATCAACTTGCACACAAGTGTGACAGGCACATGGGAGGACATAGCGCAGGGCTTGGCAGATGACCCAAGTCAAGGCAATTGGGTACAGAGTTTAGATTAGAGCTCTGCTTGACGAACCAGGAAAGACAGTTTTAATTTCCACTGGCCTTAGCACCGTGAGGATGGAAAAGCAGACACAGGGGAAACGAAGCTAAGAGTTGGAGATAAAGGGGAAGATGGAGAGAGAGGGAGAGATTGACTCTTCATTTCCAACTGCAGCCTGGCTTATCTCTCTATTTTGGAGGATACTACTCAACTCTGAGCTTATTTCACCTGTTTGCTTGTCCCGTGCCCAGAATTACAGGATGATAAGAGTGCGACCAACTCCACTCATGAGGGGCCAGAGGCATGTGAAAAGCAAAACGTGCTGAAGCTGGAAGGTCTCAACCTGGAGCTCCTTAAGGTAAAAGGAAGACATCGATCTAATGACTTCCATGCTTCATTCAAGAAATATTTCATAAGCACTGGGAATATTCTAGGCTAATGCTTTTTAAAGTATGGTACATGGGCAATCTCTGTCAGAAATCCTTCAGGTGCTTCCTACTGAATTAGAAGCTCCAGGGCCGAGGAATCTGCATTTTAAACCAGCTCTGTAGGTGATTTCGATTCACACTCAAATCTGAGAAACACCGTTCTAGGCACTGTTAGGTGCTAGGCCCTAACACAGAACAAGGTAGACGTGGTCCCTAACGTCCCAGCATATTCCCAGCTGATTACAATGAGGTGATATGGGTGTTAAACAGAAGCAGGGCGATCACATAGCACCAGGTGCGCCTAGCTCAGACCCAGGAGGGCATCAAAGCTGAAATCTGGAGGAAGGATCTGCAACTGTGGAGAGAAATCTATATAGCAGAGAAATATAGGAGTTGCCAGCTCGCGGAGAGTAAGTGGTCATGAAAGAAATGGCCGGGGGGAGGGTGTAGAGTGAGAAGAACCGAATTGTGAAAGACCCCAACCACTCTAGCCCTCCATCCCCAAGATATCCTTCCTCCCTTTCGCTGACCCTCTCGCTCGTCCCCGAGGCCTCAGAGACCCTTCGTGGAGCCACGTCCGCACCCAGAATCGCGGAGCTGCGCAAGGCCACCCACTCGTCTTGGGACAGGCATTCAGCTCCCCGCCTCCCGGAGCGGGGAAAGGCGGGGCTCGGCTCCGCCGGGACGCCCCCTCCAGCTGCCCGGCGACTGCGCGGGGCGCGCCCGCCTTGCGTGATGACGTCAGCGCGCCCGCGCGCGCCGAGGGAGGAGTGGGAGCCGTGGGCCGGCAGGCGCTGAGGCTCCGGTAACCCGGGCTGGGCGGGGGAGCGGAAGGGGCGGGGCAGGGCGACCCTCAGAGTGCCGAGTCGCGGTCCGGACCCAGAGCGGGAGCCCTGGAGACGCTCAGCACTCGCTTCTTCTCCCCGCAGGCCCCGCCCGGTCTGGCGATGGAGTTTCCGGACCTCGGGGCTCACTGTTCCGAGCCGAGCTGTCAGCGCTTGGGTGAGGGGCGGAGCACGCGGGGGGCGGGGCCGAGCGGAAAGGGGCTTGGAACCGCAGGTGGAGCGAGGAGGGGGCTCCCCGGGGCTGGAAATGCCAGAGAAGGGCGGGGCTCGAAGTCGGGGAAGGCGGCTGAGGGGGCGTGGCCAAGGAGATGCTAGACTAGGGCAGGGACGCAGTGTGTTGCAAACAGGGCTGTGTTTTCCTTCCTCTGAGTGAAAGGTCCCGGTGGACCTGCAATTTGACCAACTCCCTGCAGATTTTCTGCCGCTCAAGTGCGATGCCTGCTCTGGCATCTTCTGCGCAGACCATGTGGCCTACGCCCAGCATCACTGTGGATCTGCTTACCAAAAGGTGAGGGGGCGATCCTGAGAGTAA
Source organism: Propithecus coquereli (assembly GCF_000956105.1). Taxonomy (NCBI): domain Eukaryota; kingdom Metazoa; phylum Chordata; class Mammalia; order Primates; family Indriidae; genus Propithecus; species Propithecus coquereli. The sequence goes on from NW_012142745.1 coordinate 1,213,837, forward strand.
AAGCGGGCAGATGGAGGATTCATGCAGAATCCTCAAAATCTGTCTGCCTCACATTTCGTGTCCGTTATTGTCTTTCTGAGGTTCAGTCAGTGCTGGGGAACATGGTTTTCTTGGGTGTTTGTGGGTCATATCCAAGTTCTTTCAGGACTAGAGATTTGTTGGACTGGGAGTGGGCCACAGACTGACCCCATCCCCTGACTGTAGGATATCCAGGTTCCTGTATGCCCCCTCTGTAATGTGCCTGTGCCTGTGGCCAGAGGGGAGCCCCCTGACCGCGCTGTGGGGGAGCACATTGACAGAGACTGCCGCTCTGATCCAGCTCAGCAAAAACGTAAGGTAAGCATTGCAGGGGTCAGCCGTGACCCCGCTGGGCCTACGGATGCCTCGAAAGCTAAACAGCTAATTCCTGTGATGGGGCTGGAAAAGGCAGTCGGAGTCTTGGCAGAGACAAATCTTCCCGCTTCACCTCAGATCTTCACCAATAAGTGTGAGCGCTCTGGCTGCCGACAGCGGGAAATGATGAAACTGACCTGTGAACGCTGTGGCCGAAACTTCTGCATCAAGCACCGTCACCCACTGGACCACGATTGCTCCGGGGAGGGGCACCCAACCAGCCGGGCAGGGTAACTGCACTGACCCTCTGCTTGCCTTTGGGATCATCCTATCCTTTTGGAACTGACTCAGCTCCTATAATTGCAAGTTGGGAAGCTTCAACCCTATTCCTGCTGGCATCCTTTTCAAGTGCATGTTTTTCCAGACTGTTTGGAGGAACTCCCTCCCCTCCACTTCCTGGGTAAGATTTGTTGTTGGAGGCATGCCAAGAGTGTCTCTCCCCTACAGACTTGCTGCCATCTCCAGAGCACAAGGTCTGGTTTCTACAAGCACCGTCCCCAGCCCAAGTCGGACCTTGCCTTCCTGTACCTCTCCCAGCAGGTAGGCCTGCCTGTTTGTCCTCTCCTCCCTTTTTTCCCTTCAGATCTCTGACTGCAACCTCTTAAATGTCTGCCATAGAGCCACAACCCAGTCTCCACCCCGGACAGTCCCTCCAGTGATTGCTTTGCAGAATGGCCTGGTGAGTTGGGCGGAGGTTGGATAGACAGAGGCAAACACAGAGAGAGTAAAGTCCAAGGAAACTGGTCTTCTTTTTCCCTTTGCAGAGTGAGGATGAGGCTCTGCAACGAGCTCTGGAAATGTCCCTGGCAGAGACCAAACCCCAGGTTCCAAGGTATCTACTCTCTGGTGAAAGAGAGAGGGTAGACTGTGGGCAAGGGCTCAGTTTGGAGGGAGGGAGGTGGGACCACTCTGACCCAATGCAAAATAATCATTGGCAACTTTGGCTCAAAATTAAGATGAACTGTATGACCTTTGACAAGTTCTTTAACCCACAGGGCCTTCATTTCCTCTATAAAATAGGGACAATACTAATACCCACCTTGCAGGTTTGCTATGAAGATTGAGATAATGGCCAGCATCATGATGCCTAACACACACTGACCAGATGGTCAACATTTTAGATCTTACTGCCATCCAACTTAAGCTGTCCCCCTCTCCTCCCCCCACCCCTCCCCAGTTCTCAGGAGGAAGAAGACCTAGCTTTAGCACAAGCTCTGTCAGCCAGTGAGGCAGAATACCAACGGCAGCAGGTATGAGGATGGCATAAAGATGGGGACCTGTGCTGAGGCAGTAAGAAGTGGGGATTCTGGGGGTGGAGGTTCTTCTAAGTGTTGGAGAGCTTTGGAATGGTGGGTGTCCTTTTGTTTTCAGTATGACTCCAGCCCATGCTGAGCTGAGCTCTGAAATGAGGGCTGTCTCCTCATTTCCTTGACGTTGTACCCTGTCTTCCCCTCCTTCCCCTCTCCTTGCTCCAGGCCCAGAGCCGCAGCTTGAAGCCGTCCAACTGCAGCCTGTGCTAGGGCCCTGGGCTGGGGAGGGAGGCTCAGCTGAGGAGGACTGTGGCCCTCATACCTCTAGGGTACACAGGGAGAGGAGGCCCGGAGCAGCAGAGACAAGCAGGAGTAATGCGGAGGTGGCCTCCAGGGAGCCTGTGGAAGGCCCTGCTAGCATTCCAGCTGCATGGGAGAGCGGCTAGCACCTGTCCCTGGTAGGGCCCTCAGTGGCTATGGCCAGGCCCCATCCTCAAACCCCTTCATCATGTCATCCCCCTAATGCTGGGGCTGCCCCCACATGTAGGGGGCAGGGAGGGGCCTGGAAAAAAATAAAGGATCTTGGCAGTCAATAAGACACGCAAGTGGTGTGTTTGTTTCTCTTCTCCAACCCAAAACAGAAAAGTCTTGTCAAGAATGCTCACCCGATGTAAGGGTAGAGGCCCACTGCGATACCCCACACCACAAAGCCACAGTGATCCTCACACAGTCCATACTTTTATTTTCCCAAAACGGGCTTTTCTGAAAGGTCCCTTTCCCTCACTATACCTAACACCAAACCCTAAGACCAAGGTGAAATAAGCCAGGGAAAAGGGATATAGCTTATTCCCCTCTGAGAAGGATTTGGCCACAACTTTTGTCACCGTGCCATTTTCTGGGGCTTAGTGTCTTCAGAGACTCCTTCCTTTCCCTGCTGCTGCAGCTGCCACATGTCAGCGTACACCCCGCCTCGGGACAGCAGAGCCTCGTGCCTGGGGCAAGGAGGAAAGTGTAAGCCCCAACCATCACTTTTACTTCAAGGGTCCTTGCCTCCAGCCCACAGAGAGGACAGAGGAGAAAGGCAGGGGAGATCCCCTCCAGAAGCCCTGGCCCCACTCATCCCGCCTGTCTCTTACTGTCCTCTCTCCACAATGCAGCCGTCCTTGATGACGAGGATCTGGTCAGCGCTGACCACAGTTGAGAGCCTGAAAGGTCAGATCAGTTACGTACTACCCCACCAAAGTGGGCCCACGCTGCCAGCTGCCCCGGTCCTGTAGTCCTGTACCTGTGTGCAACTACGATGGTGGTGCGGTTGGCGCAGACTTTGGCCAAAGAAGCCTGGATGGCCCTCTCGTTAGATGTATCCAGCGCTGATGTTGCCTGCAGAGAGGGTCTGGGTAAAACTGCTTCTGCCACTCAAAACCCCCAGTGGAAGGAGGATGCAGGCTGCTAGCTGAGGCCTCAGGAATACACAAGAATTGGGCTTGAGAACTGTCAAGTGTTTCTGCGAAACATGGATTCGTGGTATCCGTCCTGGGGGGAAATAGTGCCCAGCAGGAATGGCTTGGGCATGCACAGGAGGAAGGAGGGGAGAAGGTTGCCCGGGACTCACCTCATCCAGCAGAATGATGTTTGGAGCCTTGAGAATGGTGCGGGCGATGGCGACACGCTGTTTCTCCCCGCCACTCAGCTTCAGTCCGCGCTCGCCCACCTGTGTCTTGTACCCTGTGGATATTACCCACAGCCCTCAAGTCACACACCAGAGACATGGTTTCTGTGACCAGATGGACAAGGAAGGGATGGACAGGGGTCAGAGGGATTAACAGGATGACACTGGGAAGGGGAGGGGACTCTGCAGAGGAACCTCACCTTCAGGGAAAGCCATAATGGCGTCATGGATGCCTGCAGCTTGAGCAGCAGCCTCGACCTCATCATTCCCAGCTGTGACACGGCCGTAGCGGATATTGTTGGCGATGGTGTCATTGAAGAGGACGGTGTCCTGGGGCACGACTCCGATATGAGACCGGAGAGAGATCTGGGTCACCTGGGCCGAAAGACCACACACCCTGCCCTGTAAGATCTGCCCCTACGGCCTGGGAGGATGGGCTGGCAGGAAGCCCATGGGATAAGAGACCTTGGGTAAGAATCCCGCCATCACCACCCCAAATCGTAATGCGTGGGCAAACCATTCAACCTCTCTGTTTCCCCATCTATAGAAAAGATATATATGCTTTCTCTACCTGCTTCACCAGACTGCTGCAGAAGATCTTTGTACTTTGTACAGTACCATACAAATCATTCACAGGACTGCTTTCCTTGTGTGACTACAGGTTATATGGTACTAGAAGGCCCCAGCTTTTTGCACGGTTGACATCTCCTACTCTCTCTGGATACCCAACCTTTTACTGTTCTTCCACACACAGACCCCTAAATAACAGTCTTCTCCCAAGCAACCTTACCTGTGAAATGTCCTGCCCATCTATTCGGATACAGCCAGAGTTGATGTCATAGAAGCGAAACAGCAGGCGTAAAATTGTGCTCTTCCCTGCCCCAGATGGGCCCACCTGTTGCATTGGAAACAGAAAGGGAAATTCTCAGGCCCACTGGCTTTTAAGGCGCCCTCTCCAAGAGGCCACCAATGTCCATGAAAACTGCAGCATTCAATCCTGTTGCCCATGATGACAAGGCTCTCTGACTCCACAGCCCCAGGTGAAGAGCCACTGAATAAGGGAAGCTTGAGGAACCTGAGCCAAGTGGCTGGGTCTCTTCTCACCAGGGCTAGTGTCTGACCAGGCATCACAGTGAAGGAGACATCCTGCAGGGTCTCCCGCCTGCAAGGAAGCACGGGCACAGTCAGCAGGCCCCTTCCATCACCAGAGCTGCTACGGGGCCCTGCCCCTCCCCTGTCCAGGCTCTCGTCCCCAGCAGTGGTGGGCTGAGAAGCAGACTCAGAGCAGGCGAGGGACAGGAAGGCAGTGTGCAAACGGACCACAGGAAAGGAAAGAAGGCAAAGAGGGAGGGCTCACCCATCAGTGTAGCTGAAGTGCACATTTTCAAACTCAATCTGGCCTTTCTGAAAGTGAAGGGGCCCTGCCCCAGGAACGTCCTTCACCTGGAAGAGTGCCACCCATGTGTGCTGCCATTATCGGCCTGGCATTCTCTAGGCACAAGAAATACCACACAGCTCCCCACCCCACACCCCACTCCTCTCTCTTCACTCACTTCTGTCTCCTCGTTCAGCAGGTCAAACATGTTCTCCATGTCAATGAAGTTGGTCTGGATCATCCTGCAAGAAGGATGCTGGTTGGGGCTCCTCTGAGTAGCCAGGAAATAGCAATGCACCCCGGACAGGTGAGGGCCAGGGGTCAGGTTACCTGTAGTAGGTGCCAAACCAGTTGAGGGGCATGTACAGCTGGATGATGTAGGTGCCAAAGAGCACAAAGTCCCCCACCTGTGGAAATCCAGGTAAGATGACCACATCACAGGGGGCCTGCAGGCTGTTCTTCCTGTCACCCTGCCCACTTCCCACCCAAGAGCCTGGTGGCCCAAACATAGGCCTCAGGCCCCTCTTCCCTGTCCCCCACTCTTTTGTTCATGATCCTGCCTCACCTGGAGCTTCTGCTCAGTGACAAAATACGCACAAAGCAGAGAGCCAGCGAGGAGCCCGAGTCCAATCACCAAGTTCTGAGTCTGATTTAGTACAACCAGTGAAGCGCTTGACTTCCATTCCAAACCCTGAGGGCAGTAACACAGGGGGGAGGAATGTCCCATACACACTGACCACCACCACACCCACACCTGAGCAGGCACCTTCAACTTCACCACCCGAATTCTGCTCCGGGCCCTGGCAACTCCCCCCAGCCAGCTCAGTGCTCTCAGGACGCCTCACTGAGCATCCTCACCTGAAATTTGATGATGGCCTCTCGATAGCGTTCCACTTCATAACCCTCGGCATTGTAATACTTCACCTGATGAATTCAAAACCACTGTTTGGCATGGGTACTGCACATGGCACTCAGATCACTCCCTCCAGACCCCCAGTCCCTCCTGCCTGATTTCAAACACCACACACAAATATCACACACCCCAGCTCCTCCTTAGCCCCAGGGGTCCCAGCCACACTCCTCTACATCTCTATGCGTCACACCACCGCCACCAGGGCCCATTACCGTCTCGAAGTTTAGCAGAGAGTCCACAGCTCGTGCCCGGGTAGCATTCTCCTGTGTGTTCATAGCCCGGCGAAACTTGGCTCTCCACTCAGTGACCACAATGGTCAGGGCTGGAGAGTGACAGGAGGAGGGGGAGGGAGAAGAGGACATCACCCCAACAGTAGAGACCAAACGTGAATGTCCACTACCTGCCAGGCATACAGCGAACCTGCACTAGAGCCCAGGGACCCAGATTCCAGGGGAGAGAGCCTTGAGCTTGCTGAGGGAAGGAGCCGCATCCAAGACATCTTTGCAGCCTGCACAAAGCTTCATGTGCAGAAAATGCTTGTGGTGAACACATGAAGACAAGCTGCATCTTGTCACATAAATGAGGTTCCTCCTTGACCTGCATCCACAGCGAGGACCTAATGTGACAAAGATGCCCTTCCCTGGCCCTCCACCTAGGTTAAAGTTCAACTTGACAGAGGAAGAGACCCACCCATCACATCAGGAGCAGTAGGAGCCCGTTCAAGTGCACCAACCTTCCACCACCTTCCAAAGGTGGGTCACCTGATTAGGAGCATAGTTTCTGCCCAACGGATGACAGTTCAGGGAGCTGGCATCACCCAGTGGTATTACTCACAGAGGTAAAGACTCATGCACAGGAACACAATGAGGCCAAACCAGGCGTTGAAGAACATGCTGAAGTAGATGATGCCGATGATGATGTCAGCCAACGTGGGGATGATGCTGAATACCAGGTAGCTAGGAGGTAGAGTCAAGCGACAAAGAAAGGCTCAGGGGCTCAGACCCAGCAACCCTGGCTCTAGGAGTTTCAGTGTAGTGTTTTGTTTTCAACAACAACAAACTGGAACCAATCTAAACTGATTCCACCCTCAAGAGGGGGATAACTAAATCAACCATAGCATGCCCAACTACAGAATTCTCTGTATGGATTATAAGGAATGAGGAGATCTTCATGTACAGGTGAAAATATATCTCCATAATGTTTTGTTAATAAAGCAACACTGAGAATGACGCCCATGTCATCTGTTTTAGGAAAAACCTCCACAATACCCCACATATAGTATGTACGTAAACATACAAAAAAGCAGAACTCAACATACTAAACAGAGTGGGAAGCTCTGGAGAAGTGAGTGAAGTTCAAAAGAGATTTGCTCTCTGTGTTATTTGGTTCATTGTGAGAGCAGGTGTACGATAATCCCGTAATTAGAAAAACACTGATGTTGGAGGGGCAGCTCCTCAGGCTCGGTGTATTCTCCTCCTGCCATCCCTGCCTCTCCAGCCCCACCCTCCCACGAGCCTTTCCCCTGGGGTGGCACCTTAGCAGCCCTGTGACACTGGACGTGCCCCGGTCCACGATCCGCAGCACCTCGCCTGTGCGCCTCCCCAGGTGCCAGCGCAGCGAGAGCTCGTGCAGGTGGGAGAAGAGGCGCAGCTCCACCCGCCGCGATGTGAACTGCTGAACCCGGATCCACAGGAACGTGCGCAGGTTGCTCACGAAGCCTGGGGGAAGCCAGGGGAGGCCTCAGTAGGGCTTGAGGGCTGAGGGACATCAGCTCAGCACTAAGCTGTGAAAGACCTGAGAGCACAAGGGCGCCTGGGAGAGGAATGCTCCAAGAGGCATGATGGTAGGGGATGCCTGTAGGAGGAGCCGACACCAAGCAGCATCAGCGCAGAGTCCCTCATACCTGTGCTGCCAGTGCCACCCCCCTGGAGGAACTTGAGAAAGACATAGGTGGTAACAGTCCAGGCCAGGGAGCTCCAAGGTGCCTTCTGGGTCAGCAAGTTCACTGTAGAGAAAACGAGTGAGAGCCGACTTATGGCACTCAGGACTGTCTTCAGGCAAAACTGCCCCAGACTCTTTCTGATCACCCAGTTCCCAACTCTGTCCCACCTCCCTAAGTAAGGACCACCCCAGACACCAGGCCAGTGGTCCCCAACGGACTGGTTTCATGGAAGGCAATTTTTCCACAGCTGGGGGGAGTGGGGGATAGTGAGCGGCTGTAAATACAGATGAAGCTTGCTCACCCACCGCTCACCTCCTGCTGTGTGGCCCAGTTCCTAACAAGCCACAGACTGTTACCAATCTGCAGCCCAGGGGTTGGGGGCCACAGCACCAGGCCATTGAAGGACCAGCATACACTGAGCTGGCACTCCTTCTTCCCCTCACCAGTGTCCCTGTAGAAGATGGGCACCAACACGTTGAGTGCCCGTTCCAACCCCATGAGCCCCAGGCAGATGAGCACAACCAGCTGCAGAGCTGGACTCTCCCGAGGCCACAGGTAGCCACTCAGTAGGCGGAGCTTCCTGCCAAGGTCTCGCCAGGTAGACCCTTGGTCTGTTGAATGAACCTAGGATAGTGAAACACACAGGGGAGGGGAGCTCAGAAACCAAAAAGCACACTAGCCAGAAACCCTCTAGGGAAAACGTATGGGGTTACAGCTCCAAGGTATCTTAGTCCCATAAGTGATACCTGATGGGGTCAGAAAAGCTAATATGTCACAAACTGAGATTTGGAAAAGTAGTAATTCGTTATGTGGGGAAGGAATGATGACAGGGAATGAAATCAAGATAGATCCAGGATTCAGAAAGTGAGGTATACCGGGCTCCTTTCTGCATCTCGGTCCTCTTCATAAACCTGCAAGGTGTAGGACTGGGGACGAAGCCCAGGGGCCCAGAGACCCAGGACAAACAGCCCTCCAGAGACGACATATCGCAGCACCCACAGGCTAAACTGAACCTAGAATGAAACATATATAGGGGTACAATAAGCAGCAATGGGGGCCAAAGAGAGTATCACCAAGGGCCAAAATCCATTGTATTACTACTAATAACAGGGCTGGGGACTGGTGTAGGGAACACACCCAGCTCCTCAGTAGGAGGAGCCTTTAAGCACTTAAAGGCTTAAAAAAAAAAAAAACCCACAGTGACTCAGCACAGACACACCCCACCAGCTGGCTATCAGCTCCCAGCCTGCATTGACTTCTCCTATTCCTTTTTCTTAGAGGCATCCCAAGAATGGAGCCAGTATAACCAGACATGCAGTACTTCTTCCCAAGCCCTGCCATCAAATGCTTCCCCTCTACCCACAAGGTCCCTCACCTGCTGGCCCAAGTCCGCCCTTGCCCACCACCACTGCGGGCTGTTCCAAGACACCAGGGCCAAGTTCTCGGCTGCAAACGCCACAGTCCAGAGGAGCAAGAGACCCGGGCTGTGCCTCAACTTGATCCAGATGCCCATTGCCAGTCTCTGCCGTGCCTGGCTCCGTTCCACGACGAGCAGCCACAGACCACAGGCGCTGGCCAGACTCTCCAGTACGGAGGCCAGCAGTAGGTAGCTTGGCAGCCGGGCCCCCTGGGCAGTGCCCACCCGGCCAGCCAGACGGGCTAGGGGCAGCGCCACCTGAAGTACGGCCAGAAGCAGCTGCAGCACGTAGGGAGCGACACGAGGGCCGGCCCCCAAAGGCAGCGGGTCGGCGCCAGCGGGCTGCTCCCGACGCTTGCAGGGAAGAGCCAGCACCAAGGCCAGAGCCCCTAGGGTCATCAGCGTGGAGGGCACGAGTGTGAAGAAGAAGCAGGGACTCAGGCCATGCTGCACCCAGGCCGGCCCCACCGGCCCTTCGGCCTCGCAGTAGTTGCCCACAGTCGCCATGGCAGTGCGTGGACGCCGGCCGAGGCTGCGGGCACTGTGGAACCGGAGAATCGGACCGACAACTAGGGGAGGGGAGCGGGAGCCGGGCCGTCTAGGGTCATGGAGCCGCTGGGCGCTAAGCCGCGGGGGTCGCGGGTGGGACGCACGTGGACCCGGCCTCACCGCCCACTCGCCTCGCGCACGCGCGCCGTCACGCACTCACGCAGGGCACGTACGCCGTCTCCGCCAGTCCCTCCCGGCTGGCAGCCGGGGACCCTCCTGCCAACTCCAGGCCCACAGGAATGCACGGCGCGGACTGGCGCCTCTCTCCCGCTGCAGCCCCGCCCACTAGGCCGCCCCCAACCCCTAACCAGGGTGCCCATTGGCCAGATGTCTCCGAAGGGGCGGGGCAATGGTGCACGGGAGGAAGGCAAATTAGAGGGGCAGAGCCGGCTTGGTCACGTGGCCAGGGCGGGAAATCTGACAGCGCGATGGGCTGGAGGCCTTGACCTCCACGAACAGTGGGTCGGAAATGGCCCTTCCGCCATCTGGCTAACTCGGTATAGGCGAGCGACAAAAATTAGACCTATTTTCTTCCAGATCCCTACCCAGTCCTCAGGCACCCGGGGAATCACTCCTCTTATTCCCAGGATCCTAGCCGCGTGAGACAAGAAGCAGCAGCGACCTGGTCAAAGTCCCTTCTTTATTGAGGGTTATCAAGCTGTACACAGTCCCCACCCAGCTCCGCTGTGAGTTGGGGCAGCGTAGTTCACTCTCCCAAAGCGGACTGAAGCTGGGTGAGGGGTGGGGCAGAGAGTAGGAGCCAAGTCCCAGCATGCATTGCGGCAGCACAAAGCCTCGGGCAAGCCCATGGCCCTTCCATAGCCCTCCAGGGGACAGCGAGATTCGAGGTATGGGCTACAGCTCTCTTGCTGGGATGCAGACAGCAGAGGTCACTCCAGCCCTGTCCGTCCCATGTGCAGAGGTGGTGAGGGGTACAATAAGCAGCAATGGGGGCCCAGGAAAGCCTCAGTCTCCCTGGGGCCCATCCTAAAAGTTGGAGAGGGCAGCAAAGACTTTCCATTCTGCTCCTGCAGGATGACCTTCTTTCTTAGTGTCAAAAGAGGGGAGCTGGGAGCAAAGGCCTCCACCCCAACGCAAAGCAAAAGCCAAACAGAAGGGGAGCAAGAGAACAGAATGGGAGCAAGCAGCACACACATGCCAGTGATGTGCAGGAAGCAGAACAGATGAGCTGGCTGCAGAACTGGGCGAGAACTGGGGGTGAGGTAAGGGCCACAGCCTGAGCTGCTCGTAGGCTATTTAGGGAGGGGGTAGACTGCAGGGTTTGAGGCCCAACCTCCCCATTCCACAGTTGGCACAGGTTCTCCCTGCTTGGCAGCTTCTGCGGTGGGCAGCCCTCTGGAGACTTGCAGGGATGGGTGCAAAGGTGGCAGTACTGGGGCTGGGCTGGGGACCAGTTTCTAGCACCACACTCTGAGCCAAGGGGGTCCTGGGGATGAGGCTAAAGTCCTGTGTGCCCCTGGTTCCTAGGCCCCAAATTCCTCTTCTGGGGCTGTGGCAAGCCCAGTGTTGGCACCTCCGTTGGCCAGGCACGGACACACAAACACCACACACGTGGAGCCAGGCAACACTCAGAGGAGCCCTCCTATGGCAGGCATATGGGATGGCAGGGCAGCAGTGGCCTCCATCCTGGGGCATAGGGATCCTCCTCAGCCTTGTCTATACCTGTGGAGGGAAAATGGTTGATAATGGAGATAGTCTTCGGCTATCTGATTGCCCATAGAAGCCTGGAAATAAGGGAAAAGGAAATCTCGATTCTTGGGGAGGTAAGTGAAGGAAAAATCATGCTGTGGAACCAAGCAGTTGAGGGAAGACAGGGGAGGGTATTTTGGATTTTTTCTCCATCACAAACTGTCTCTGAAAGGGGAGTGTAGTTTGGAGGGGAGGGGGCAGTATCTCTGTGCTACGGGCGGTGTCGGGGGGAGGGCATACCTTCCTTCACATGAAAACCTGTTACCTCAGCCTGGAAGTTACTATTTCCAGCAGTTATTCTTGTCTAGAAGAGCCCTAGAGCCCTTACCTTGTGCACCTGAGGGGGAAGCTCGTCCTCTGAGCCCTCCTCGGGCACGGGCTCAGGGTGCCTTGATGCTGACTGCCCATCTTCAGCCCACCCTCCAAGAGGCAGCCGAGAGAAGTGAGAGGGAGCCCGGGGCACTGTGCCAGGATCTAGAGAGACAAGCAAACATACTCTTAGAAGAAACACAAATAGCCATGAGGAAAAGAGTTGGGGGTTGCTCTGGCGTTAGTCTTTGGACCCGGTCCCTCTGACCTCTTTCCTCCCCTAGAGAGACCCCAGAAGAACCACCCTTCCCTGAAGGCTCTATTTCCTCCTGTACCCCCACTGGATACCTGTAATGCCCCCATAGCGCCTCTGGAAGCCCCCGTGCAGGGCGGTGGTCTCAGGAGCTCCAGGTCGGGGTGCTGCACAGGGATAGCTGGCAGAGCGGGGGATAGGTTGGGGGGCCCGGGCACCCTCTGCCCCCTCTTCAGGGGCACTCTCCCCACTCTCATCACTCTCGCGGCGGTGCCACACATGCCGCTCAGGCTCAGCCTGGGCCTGCTGCTTGTGGAGCTGGAGAAGTGTGGGGGGGTGATCATTAGTAGGGGGACAGAAAGATGTATGTCTGAAACAGCTGCCCCCCACCAAGATATCAGCCAGTTCCCACTTATACCCCCTCACCTAGAATCCTTGACCCAGAGCACCTGTCCTGTTAAAAGTGTGTAACATACATCTCACGCTTTACAGGTTACATTCTCAGCAGATCCCTGGAAAAAGCCTGTGCGTTACAGGTTGTAATGGCTCTCATTTTACCTCTCCATTTGATTTAAGAACAAACTGATTGAGGGTCTAAGTGCCAGGCACTCTTTTAGGTGCTGGGAATGCAGCAGTAAACAAAATAGACAAAAATGCCAGCTCTTGTGGGACTTATATGCTGGTGGGGGTGTTTATTAAACAAATAAATTTTTAAAAAGCGCAATGTCAGATGGTGCTAAATGCTATGGAGAAAAATGGAACAGAAAGATTCAGGAGGATGGGCAAGGGAGGCTTTTACTGAGAGTGGTCAGAGAAAGTCTCAGGAAAAAGGTAACTGCAGAGACCCAAAAAAGCAGGGAGCCATCTGCATATCTCAGGGAATTCTAGGCAGGGGAAACTACGAGTGTGTGAAGGCCTGGGATGAGATACGCTTGGCTAAAAAGGATATTAAGAAGGCATATATAGGCTGGGTGCGGTGGCTCACACCTGTAATCCTAGCACTCTGGGAGGCCGAAGTGGGTAGATCGTTTGAGCTCAGGAGTTTGAGACCAGCCTGAGCAAGAGTGAGACCCTGTCTCTACTAAAAAGAGAAAGAAATTAGCTGGACAATTAAAAAAAATATATAGAAAAAATTAGCTGGGCATGGTGGCACATGCCTGTAGTCCCAGCTACTCGGGAGGCTGAGGCAGGAGGATCACTTGAGCCCAGGAGCTGGAGGTTGCTGTGAGCTAGGCTGATGCCGCGGCACTCTAGCCCAGGCAACAGAGAGACTCTATCTCAAAAAAAAAAAAAAAAGGTATATATAAAAATGGAGATCGCACAGCAGGTAAATGGCAGAGAAGTGGCTGGAACCCTGGACTTGCTTCTCTGTATCTAAAACCCTCTAACCTGTATGTCAGCTGCCCACTCACCTGGTGCATATAGAGAGCGTGCAGGCTCATCTCGGTGGATGCGTATTCCGACAGCACCAGGCTCTGCAGCTGTCCTTCCCACACACTGCTCCCGGAGCTGGCTGTCCTGGCATCCACCCTGTCCCTCCCAGCACAGACAGACAGTAGTTGTCAACATTTCTGAGACCCACACAAGTTGCTGGGGGCTACTGTCATGCCCTCCCATCTTGGCCCACCTTTACTCACCCAGAGCCTGTCATGGTGCTGGGAGCCCGGCCTGTGGGGGCCTGCCCAGGCTGCAGAGGGGAGAAGGAGCGCAGGGCAGAGGCAACTTCAGCCCTGTGCCTGGAGCCCTGCAGGTCTCTGGGTAGTGGGGGGCCCCGGCAGGATGAGCCCGCTACCACATTTGCAATAAGGCTCAGTGGCTATGAAAGAAAGGGGTGGGTAAAATTCTCAGGGCAGGAGGCTGGCCTCCAGGTCCCTCAGTATTCTGAATCTCAGGATCCAATGGCACATACTGAAAAGACAGAAGGAAAACCTTCCACCCCATGCCCGTCCTCACCTCCCAGCTCCTGCCCATCATGTCCCAGTCCCCAGGAACACACCTCAGACTCAGACTGTAAGGACTGGATGGATGTAAAGAGAGCATTTTCAGGGAGCAGACCCCCTTGGGCAAGGCCAGCAGCTGCTCCGTCCCGTTGAACCTGCTCCTTGAGGAAGCCTAGGAAGGCTGTGCTCTCACGTGGTGGCTGCCAGCCAGGGTTGGTAATGGCAAAGTGCATGAGTGACAACTCTGTCTTCCCATCTTCAGCTTGCTGGTACACTGACGCCTCTGTCTGCCCACCGGATAGCCACTGCAAAAGGGAGACCACAGTAAGCAGGCCTGTCCTCTTACAGGAACCCTTCCTATACCTTTCCTGTTACGGGGGAGGCCTTGCCCCTGGAGGACAGAGACTTGTTGTATCTTGTCCAGGGACCCCAGTGCCTACTCCGGGAGTGGCCACATGCTGGCCAGTTGCCTTTCTCAAGGAAGCTTGGCCAAGGGTACAAATTAAAGCTGAAATCCAGCTCGAGCTCCCAAGCAGTGTGTCCCTCGTATAAGACTGCCTTTTTGTGACTTGTTGGCTTAGAAGGGATGCATTTTTTCAGTTTACCCAAAGATACTGTATGTGCCAGCATTATCCCTGGCCACTTGTCCTGCCCCTCTGCCAGTACCTGGGGATGACCATGCTGGCGAACATCCATTTGAGCAAAGGAACAGGTATCTCCAACACCAACAACCTCCACGGTGAAATTGCGGAAGAAGTCTATAATCTCCAGGGCCCGTGGGCGCAGGCAGAAGATGAGGATGAGTGGTGTGACAATGGGGCTCAGCAACTCCTCCAAGATGAACACCTAAAAGGGAGGGGACCAAGGTCACAAGAGAGCAGGAGGGAGGCCAGCCCTCACCACCGAGCTACCGGCCAGTCTCTAGCAGGCCCTAACTCCAACTCCACTCACTGCCTTGTACTGGAAGAGCTGGGCAAACTCGTCCCGGGTCTGCGAGCGGTGGGCATTACCCTGCCAGTGGTCAGGCATGTAGTGGATGTGAGCGAGGATCACGCGGAGCAGCTGCTCAGGGCAGAACACCATGTGCTGGTCCGGGATAAAGGACCTAGTGGGATCAGGGTCATGGTGAGATGGAAGCTTTTCCCAGGAATGCTAGTCTGCTTGCTCCCACCTGCTGCTGCCTTGGCCTACCTGCACACAGTCACAGTGACCCCCAGGAGTGTGACGGTTGTGAGGACGTGTTCTACAGCCAACACATCTTCGTCATAGATGGTGAGGGCAATAAGCACAGCCAGGATGGAGCCAGCGAAGAAGGCTCCATTCTTGGCCAGCAGTGTCAACAGAGGTGACAAGAAACAATTCATGTACTTGGAGGCAGGCTTGTAGCCGCGGTTGAGACGGGACTGTAGCTCATGCTCTAGCTCGTTGAAGTGGCGGAGGTAGCAGCGGCCATAGAGGGACCAGCAGCGTGCTCCCAGGGCCCCTGGCTCCCGTTTCAGCACCTCAGCATAGCTGAAGAAGGCGTAGAGGATTTGCCAGATGAGGATGAGGGGGCATAACAGAAAGTTTGCGATGCCAATCCACAGGATGCGGTTGCTGAGGCGCTGGGCCAGCTCTAGCCGTTGCCCCCCACGTTTGTACTCAGCCTTGAGGCTCCATTCATTGAGAAACAGAGAGCCAGGTCCCCAGAAGAGGATCAGCTCAAAATTGTACTTGAGGCCACGGGTGAAGAAGACGACCTCCCCAAGGCCAGGCAGGCGGAAGCGCAGAGGCAGGAGGGATTTGTTAACCAGTGCCACCATGTAGTTCTGGAAACGGAGGATGCGGTGGTAGATGTCCAGCTCTGTCAGCTCACGTTTGTGGATGCAGATCTGGTGCTCTTTCTGGGTCTGCACAATCCGGGCCTGCACTTCCTGCCATGTGCAATATGGAAGAGCAGACTGTGGGGTGGGGAGGGAAGAGACAAGGTATGGAAAGTGGGGTTATTGCCTCGACACCTTCCTCTGCATGAGAGTGAGGCTCAGGGGTCGTGTGCTTAGCTAAGTGGAGCCTTTAAGGAGATGCTCCTTGACTTGCCAATGACATAAGGACACCTGATACCCACGAATACACCTATCCCTCCCATGATATCTTAGATGGTGGGCTAACTGCCCAACTTCCCAGTCTTACCATGGGGATGCGCAGAGCATGCAGGTAGAAGGAGTGGATCTCCCAGTAGCAGCAAATATTATAGATGAACTTGATAAGCCGGTGGATCCAAAAGACACCAGCAATGACTAGGATGGTGATAAGGGAACCATTTTCCTGAATCCTGGTGGGGAAAAAGAGGGGGAAGAGGTGGTGACCCTTGAGGAAGGAGTCTTGGCAGACATGCTACTGTCCTGAAGGATTCCACCAGGCTGAGCCTGAGTCTGTGTTCTTGGGTATGAGTTGCTGCCTCATACACTATTCCATTCCACATCTGCTAGCAGAACTACAGGCTCTAGTGTCCTCTGACCTGCAGCCCTTACCTGGCACTACAGACTGGGGCAGGCAGAAAGGCGTCTGGCAGAGTGACCTTGACGGGTTCAGTGGGGTGAAGACTGTGGTTCACCATCTTGTTGGCAAATAGGATGTCGTAGTCCACACAGCTGACCAGGAAGGTAGTGAAGGCAACCACAAAGAGGAACTGCCTGGGGAGTTGGGAAGAGAGGCGCAGTCTGAGAGTCAGAGAGGCACCAGTGAAATAAAATAGGAAAAGAGAAGAGTCTGGAAGTAGCAGAACAGGACTGGGAAAATGGAAGGGGCTGGAGAACTCCCAATGGGCTCTCTCTACTGCCAGCTCCACAGAACCTTCTCAGGCCCAAATCAGCTCCTATTTTTTTCTTAGCCTTTGTGCCACCAAATTAGCCTGCTTTCCTCACCCCATGGTAATCTCTGCCACCACTGGACTTTTTTTTAAATTTTTTTTTTGAGACAGAGTCTCACGCTATCGCCCTGGCTAGAGTGAGTGCCGTGGCGTTAGCCTAGCTCACAGCAACCTCAAACTCCTGGGCTCAAGCGATCCTCCTGCCTCAGCCTCCTAAGTA
>NW_012142745.1:1230754-1269844 GCF_000956105.1 Propithecus coquereli
GAACTCCTGAGCTCAAACAATCCGCCCGCCTCGGCCTCCCAGAGTGCTAGGATTACAGGCATGAGCCACCATGCCCGGCCTCACCACTGGACTCTTTCAAAGATTTTATGATTGTGGTCTCTGGTCTTCAGTCCCTGATTTCCTTTTGAGATGGTAGTTAGAAGCCCTTTGGGGACTTGAACTCTTTCCTTTTTTTTTTGAGACAGTCTTGCTCTGTCATCCTGGCTAGAGTGTACTAGCATCATCATACCTCCCTGCAACCTCAAAATTTCTGGGCTCAAGTGATCCTCCTGCCTCAGCCTCTTGAGTAGCTGGGACTGCAGATGTGCACTGCTACACCCAGATACTTTTTCTATTTTTAGTAGACACAGGGTCTTGCTCTTGCTCAGGCTGTTCTCGAACTCCTGAGCTCAAGTGATCCTCCTGCCTCAGCCTCCCAGAGTGCTAGGATTACAGGCGTGAGCCACCATGCCCGGCCTTGAACTCTTTTCTTACTGAAGGAGGACTTCCCAACCCTTTCCCGTTTGGCAATGCCATTATGGCTCCTCTCTCCTAGAAGGCTCTCCGTCTAGCAGCAGGTCTAAGGTGCAACCAATGCAGAATAGAGGATTTTCTCAAGAAAGTGGCTGGCATCTGAGACCTCCTGACTGAACTATGCATATTCCATCGGAGCTCTGACAAAATGATCAAGGCCTGAATTCTCTTCATGGAAGAGATAGGACTTGGAAAGCTTTTCTTGTAGGGCCAGAGAAGAGTGCGAGGAGAGGAAATACTGAAATGTATTCCTTCACTACATCATCAGTCCTTTCTTATACTTACATGAGCTCAAAGATCTCCCCAATAAGCATACATGTGAAGCCATTCTTCTGGTGTAGATTATAAACGTGTTATTGTTAAGAAAAAGTGGTCAGTAAAGACAGAAGTTAAAGCACAGACTTTGGTGTCATATACCTGAGCTTAAGACCTGGCACTGTGACTTTCTAGCTGTGTGACTTTGGCTAAATTACTTAACATCTCTAAGCTTTGTCCACAGTGGTAAGTTAAGAATAATATCACCTGTCTCATAAGATTATCAGGTCTGAGACAATGCATGTAAAGTATTTAATACAGAGCTGACAAAGAATGAGTCAAAACATATTAATTATTACGATTATTAACATCCCATCAAAAAGGAGGATCACCCTTAGAAAGGTTCCTTATAAATTAATACCACAAAGTACAAATAGGTACATAACTCTCGGTAAATGTGAGGTATCGTTATTTTTAAAGATCATTATTTCACCAGCCTCTCTCAGCCTCAGGATGAGCTCTATTCCCCCTTCTGGGGATTAGAGTCAAACCTACCCCAACTTCCATCAGGGACCTGGCTTAGAGAGGGGCTAAAGGTCCCAGAGCTCCAACACAGAGACACAAAGGATATTCGAGAGAAGAAGAGGTCAAGGTTTTCAATGTGGTGCCAAGGTGCTGTGGGCACAGGAACAGAGATGTCAGAGCCCTAAAGGGACACAAGCCCCTTGCTCCCTCAGTGTTCCTCCACCAGCTCTCCCTCATGCCCCAGCTCTGGCTGTCACGTCCAAGAACTCACACTTGCTCCCCTCAGCAACGTGCACCAACAGGTCCTCCTCTCCGGGGGGTGAATCACTGTAGGAGGCCTCTAGGCGCTGGTATTCAGTGTCAAACTGCGCCATCACCACCGCCCCCTGTCCACCTTGTCCACCTGCCAGTGATGAGGAAGAAGAAACCCTGGTTCAGACCCAGGTGCTGTCTGCCTGCTGCCCTGCCTACCAGGCCAGAAGGAGTGAGAAAGAATCCTTGGGCTTCATCTTCACTACCAGTCTCCTCAGCTCAAAGGCAGAGAAGTAACTTGCAGAGTGTAGTAAGCTCAGAGTTTGGGAGGCCTTAACTCTGGTCAAGTCATTCCCAGAGTCTTTACTGGGTGTCTACTGATGACTTCCTGCCCTGAAGCCAGGATCTGCCCCTACGTGGGGGCTGTTTCATCTTCTATTCAATGGAGAGGAGGGTCCCTCCCCCAACCCTCCTGGGAACTGTGATCTCTCAAGAGACTAGCAGTTTGGAAGCACTTTGTAAACAAAGGTTTGAGATAAGTACATGGCCCTACCAGCTCCATGGACAGTGTCTGCTCCACTCCAGCCCTCGATGCCCTGGTCTGCAGCTGCTGGAGGAGAAGGTGTCAGGCCCCAGAGAGTGTGGAGTGGGGACAGAAAGGAACCCCACCCTCCCACCCACCCATGCCCCACTAAGAGGAGGCCGAGTGTGGGGAAGAGGCACCCTTCCAGCCTAGGACTATGAGCACTTCCTCTGGCTGTGCTATCCAGGGCCACTCATCCACCCCTAGGGTCCCAAGAAGTAACTTACTGGCCCAGTGGAGACTAAGTCAGTACCGGCCTGAGGCCAAGCAGCCCCTCTAGACTGTTTTTCTATTGCTCCACCTCAGCCTCAGAAATTAGGCATGCTTCTCAGGGTCCACAAAACCTCCAAAGAGAGTCTTTTCCGAATAGGACCTTTCTGGTAAACCCCTTCCCCTGCTTTCCTAGCACCAAAAGGCCCAGCAGGCAAGCACAGCTCTTGGATAGCAAATCTTGACCGGGACAGTGTAGGTCCCAGATCCTGGGTGAATTTGTGGGTCACTGTAGGTCCCAGGAGCCAGGCATGGTCGAGGTGGTACTCACCCTGTCAGTGTAGACTTTGGGGGCCGTGGATTTCGGCCTAGCCTGGCCCCAGTGGGATTCCCTTGGCTAGTGAGAGCCCTGCTTCTCAGGGAAGTCACCACTCACTGGGTCAGTGTGGACCCTGGGCCCATGGAGCCCTGGCCGGCCCGGCCTGGGCTCAGGGGCTCCTGCGGATGTTGGAGGGCTCGAGCCAGTCCTACAGCTGATACCCCGGGTGGGCTGGGTTGCCTCCTCACACCCAGCCGCGGCGACCCGAGCCCAGCACGCCCCAGGGTTGCCGGGCCCCAGGCAAGGGTTCGGCTCCCAACAGCGGACAACCTCGCGCGCGCCCCCGTCGCTCGCGCGCGCCCCTACCCGCGCGTGCCCGCTATCAAAACATTCTGGCTGCGCGCCCCCGCCCCACCCGCGGTGCCCCTTCCCCCGTTACCCGCCGCGAGCTTGCTTAGAGCTCCGCAGGCACCCCTAACCAAGGCCGACCCGGGCCTGTGGATTCCAATGGCCGGTCTCCCGTTTCACCTCAGGAACGGCGACCCGGGTGATTCCAGAGACTCGATCGGCTCGCCTTGGCTTAGCTCGGCCCGGCCCAGAGCGCTAGGCCTGTCGTCTGCCATTCACTGTCACCCGCAGCCAGCCTGGCCAATGAACATGGGGGGTGGAGACACAACGGCCAATTCTCGGCCTTGGGGGCGGGACTAAAGGCTAGAGGCGGGTCTTGGGCAGTCAGAGGACCAATAATGTGCTCTACGTGGGGCGGGGCTCAGGTGCAGGGGACGCCGGTTGTCCTCTTCGCTGCTCCGTAGTGACGGCGATTGTTGTGGTGTTGCAGAAATCCGGCCTTGGAACTGTGGACGTGCGTGTCGCTCGGCTCCTGGGACATTTGGTGCAGCTTCTGAGGGCGGGGACGAGTTGACGCGGTTCAGTCTTTGCTTGTCGCTCGGGTAACGAAGAGCGGTCTGTTAGGCAACCTCAGCGATTTAAATTTTGTTGGCCTAGATTTGGGAGTTGGATGTCCCCCTTTCATTTTTTTATGGGCCGAGACTGGGGGTTTTAGAAAGCGGACCGGGATCACGTATTTACTCCACAGTTGACTCCTGACCTCAGGTTGAGGGCCGAGGTGCCTTGCGGCATGGGGGAGACCAAATCAGGCGGGCAGGAGACGCGGCAGTAGGATCTCGCTTTGGGGAGCTCTGTTTCTTACCTTCTTTCTGCTCCAGGAGCTGCTTCTAAGTAATTTCTGCTCAGCCATGTCGCCAACTCCGGCTCCTGCGTTGGTCTCCCTGTTTGACCTCAGTGCGGATGCTCCAGTCCTTCAGGGCCTTAGGCTGGTGAGCCACACGCCCGGCGAGGCTGTGGCCCCAGCTCTGCGTACTTCGTATGCAGGTATCCAGGAAGGTGTGGGCTGGACCATGAGGAACGTGACAAGACTCTTAGGAGCTTGTTGCTCCACCAGAGAACACATTCTTATTGGTATTCCCCACCTTAGGAGCCCACGTTGACTAATCTTTCTGCTGGATAAAATTTGTTTTAAATTCACTTAATCTCTGGGTATTTTCCAGCAAAGCCCCTCAGTTATCTCCAAACAAGTTTTTTGCTTCTTCACATTAACACCATTGCCTTCAAAAACACTTCAGAATTCCTAGTTATAGTATAAATTTAACTGATTCCAATCAAATCGTTCCTTTTTGTTGACTATGAAGCAATTTATTATTGGTTTTGTATAACTTTAATTTGTCTTTGGCTACATGTTTTCTTGCACCTCTCTTTAGAAAAAATGCACACTGTAATTGGAAATGTAAACTTAAAAAAAGGCATCTGGAAAGTTTTTCAAGAGTTAAATATTTTAAACTTATCAGAAATTATTTTCTATAGGATTCCTCTAAACAATCTCTTTGGCTAATCTAAATACAATATTCATATTCATTTTACACACATCTTTTCAGAAGCGTATTTATTGCATAAAGTGACTGCAGTACCATTTATTTCATGATTATTAGATTGTAAATTCCTCAAAGGCAAGGTCATGCTATCTCTTTCTTTTGTATTCTCCTCTGCTTTATATATCAGATACTGAATATAATTCCAGCACTGTGGATTTGGGCTCCCTTTCTGTCTCCAATTACTCTTCTCTTATTTAGGTTCAGATGAGAGGGAGAGCCCAGAAAGAAAACTGCTCCAGGGTCCTATGGATATTTCAGAGAAGTTAAGCTGTTCAACCTGTGACCAGACCTTCCAAAACCGCCAGGAACAGGTAAAAAGCCAGGGTGCTGAGCTAGAAGCAAAAGTGTAATGATGGGTAGGGAGAGGTAGGCATTTCATTTGTCTTAAATTAATAAAGGTCCATGCTTTGACTGAGGCAGTGTTACCCAGTCATACTTCCTGGAATTCTATTACTTGTCTTGGTTAGTATACAAGGCCAAGGTGGGGCATATTTCTACTTTCTGCCTCATTCTTTGTCTTTGTACCAGAGGGAACATTATAAGCTTGACTGGCATCGGTTTAACCTAAAGCAACGTCTCAAGGACAAGCCTCTCCTGTCTGCCCTGGACTTTGAAAAGCAGAGCTCCACAGGTGAGAGGACATGAGGGTAGAAGGCCTTAGTTTAGTAGTTTAAGAAAAGGTCAAGGATGGTGTACCAAGCTTGTGTATCTCATGTTGTCTACAGGAGATCTTTCCAGCATCTCAGGATCAGAAGACTCAGACTCAGCCAGTGAGGAGGACTTACAGACACTGGATGAGAAGAGGCCTGAATTTGAGAAGCCTTACCGACCCCAAGGCTTCTACCCTCATCGGGTTCTTTTCCAAAATGCCCAGGGCCAGTTTCTTTATGTCTACCGCTGTGTCCTAGGCCCTCACCAGGCAAGTGACAGTATAGATTGTGTGGTCAACTGCAGCCTTTTGTACACTCAGCAAAGATTTCCTCTTAGCCCAGTCCGTTTCTCACTATTTTCATTCCTTCCTGTTGAGTGTGGATGTCACACTTGACAACAGCATCTTGTATTGAAACTGGCCTGAATCTTGGAAAGGTCAAGTGTAATAGAATTAAGTTTAGAAATAGACCACTCTCTGTTTGAATTGTGGTTCTATCACTTCATCTTGACTACCTCTCTAAGCCTCAAATTTCTATGCCAAATGGAAACAAGCCTCAGGGTAGTTGTGTTAAATGTGTTAATGTATATGCAGCACTTAGCACTGGCACTTGGTTTCTTGTTCTCAATGAATGCAACAGATAGAATGTTTCTGCTGCTTCTCTGTCCTGCAGGTTCCCCCAGAAGAGGCAGAACTGCTGCTACAGAACCTGCAAAGTGGAGGTCCCAGATACTGCGTGGTGCTCATGGCTGCAGCTGGGCACTTTGCTGGTGCAGTATTTCAAGGGTAAGAGGGTGCTGTATGGGGTAAGGATGGAGTGGATCCTATTAGCCTGGGAGCACCAGCTGGTCTCCAGTGCTGAGTCTGTGCTGTCTACAGAAGAGAAGTGGTGATACACAAAACCTTTCACCGCTACACAGTGCGTGCCAAGCGGGGCACAGCCCAAGGACTTCGGGATGCCCGAGGTGGGGCACCACGCTCTGCTGGAGCCAACCTGAGGCGCTATAACGAAGTCACATTATATAAGGTGAGGTAGGCCTCCCAGATCTGGTAATCCTCTAATCCACACTTTTTTACCTCTCAATTCAACTCATTAAATTTTGCAGTAGGGAGATTTTTGACTCCTATATCCTTCCAATTTTCATTATTTCTAGGTAGACACAGGTAGAATAGGGATCCCAGGAGCCTTAGTCCTCTTTCTTTCTCCCTTTGTTTTATCTTCTACCTCCCACTTCCTGCACATGATCTGTGGGCCAGTTTTTGGGTTGGAGATTTAAAGATAGTAAATGAAGATATGCAGGGCTGAGTTACTCTCTTCTGTAGGATGTTCGTGATCTGCTAGCAGGGCCAGGCTGGGCTAAGGCGCTGGAGGAGGCTGGGACAATACTGCTACGTGCTCCCCACTCTGGCCGGTCCTTGTTCTTTGGAGGCCATGGGGCACCCCTGCAAAGGGGAGATCCCCGACTTTGGGATATCCCCCTCGCCACCCGCAGACCCACCTTCCAAGAGCTACAGCGTGTGCTCCAAAAGCTGACAACCTTGTATATACATGGTGAGCCTTTGATCCAGATCCCCAGACTCCCTAGACCTTCCTACTCTCCAGCCTAAGCCTCAGTTCTTAGTTATATACCCAGAAGGTTTTCTAGCCCTTGGACTGCTGGCCAATTACATCTTCATTGACAGAAATCTGGGCTGGCTTCTCCTCAGCTAAGTTCGAGAAACATCTTTTGTTTTATGGCAGGAGAAGACCCTTGGGAAGCAGTCAGATTTCCCTCACCTCAGACCCACTGGAAGACAGTGAGAGAGGAGAAGAAGAAGACTACTGAGGAAGAAAGAAGAAAGGTCTCCAGTGATAAAAATGAGACACTTGGGCAGAATGAGGAATCTCACAAACAGGGTTTGAGTACTATCTGGCAATTGTCAAATCTATCTGGGTTTCTGTCCTAGAAATGCAGTGGCAAATTCCCTACTCTCATAACTGACCCATTTCCCTATTTATAGATAGGTCCCTATACAACACACACACCTAGCATCTGTTTATAAAGTGGGATATGTCATAGCAATTACTGAGACATGTTTAGTGATCTTTCCAGATCTCCTATTATCTCTTTTGTTCATGGATGTTCCGTCAATACTTAGAAAAGTCCTAGCACAGAGTCGATCCATGTGTTGCATGGATCTCACATAGCTTATCTGTCTTTTATTGCATCCTGTGGTTTTGGGCTAAGGGCCACTTCCATGGTTTCCTCTGTTGTGCATCATCCTAAGGCTGCTCATAGGGAGAGTCCAGGGACTTTTGTCTCTGAATATCTCCTTCTGGTCCTGTCCTTGTCTGTGCTGAGAACCTAATTTATGCATGTGATAGAATGGACTTAGTTCTTGATATGCTATTTTATCTGAATAACAAAATAAAGACTATTTCATTCCAGGATGATCTGGATTATCTCTTTATAGACAATTCTTATGCATCTGAGGTAGTCCATATGCTTCCACCCTCTGCTTACTCCTTCGATGGATTTGACATGTCAAATATTCTCCTAGGTTCAGGGTCGGAAGGAGAGGATGGCTTACAGGTAGAGTTGGAGCTAGTGGAGTTGACACTGGGGACCCTGGATCTTCGTGAGTTTGAGGTATTGCCCAAGCAAAAGAAGAAAAGAAGGAATAAGAAGGAGAGAAGCCGAGACCAGGAGGCTGGGACACATATGACTCTTCTCCAGCAATCTCAAGAAGATGAGCCTTTCTCACAGTCTGCCCAGGCAGTTACAGCCCCCTTGGGCCCTTCGCTGGATGAGTCCAAGGCCCCTGGTCAGCCAGAGCCCTGGGATGTGCTTCTAGCTGCTTGCCGAGCTGGAGACGTTGGAATGCTGAAGCTCCAGCTAGCTGCCAGCCCTGTAGACTCTGGAGTTATGTCTCTGCTCAGTGCCCCCTTGGGCTCTGGTGGCTTTACTCTCCTGCATGCAGCAGCCGCAGCTGGAAGAGGCTCAGTGGTTCATCTGCTGCTGGAGGCAGGTGCTGACCCCACTGTGCAGTAAGTGAGGGTCCCCATCTTGAGCCATTTTGGGTATAGAGAGGATAATTGGGAGGCTAAAGTTGGCATTGGCTACTTGACAGTATTCCCTTGATCTGATTGGGTGATGTTGGGAAAGGCCGGAGGCAAGTCGAACCCATTTTTTGGGTCTTTACACCTAGGGACTCCCGAGCCCGGCCACCTTATACCGTTGCAGCTGACAAATCAACACGTAATGAGTTCCGAAGATTCATGGAGAAGAATCCAGATGCCTATGACTATAACAAGGCTCAGGTCAGCTGGAAAAGGAAGAAGCAGAGTGGGAGACCATCGTAGATCCTGGCTAAATCCTTCCTACCTCCTTGCAGTTTCACCAAGGATAGCTTGTGTGGGTCTTACCTAATATCTTCCCGAAATCCTCCAGGTGCCAGGGCCACTGACACCAGAAATGGAGGCCCGGCAGGCTATACGGAAAAGGGAGCAGAAGGTGGCTCGGCGGCGACGGGTGGAACAGCAGCGGGAGCAGCAGGAGCAGGAGGAGCGGGAGCAAGAAGAACAGCAACGATTTGCCGCCCTCAGTGACCGAGAAAAGGTGAGGCTGGAGGTTCTCTCTTCCACAGCAAGGCTTCCTTAGAGGTCTAAACACTTCCCCAGTATGCAGCTATCACTTCTTGGGTACCCTGTTCACCACTGGGGCTTTGTCCTTAATGCAACTTCCTTTTCCCTCAGAGAGCTCTGGCTGCAGAGCGCCGACTCGCTGCCCAGTTGGGAGCCCCTTCCCCTCCGATCCCTGATGCTGCAGTCCTCAATGCTCGGTGTGGGCCAGGGTGAGTGACTGGGTGGACTATAATGTTGTAGGGAACATTTTGGGCAAGTGGAATGAATGCCTACACAGTATTCAGAAAGGTTGTTGAGGGGATTTGAGGTGTTCTGGGAACCTTTGGAGCAAAAACAGAAATGGCAGGAGGAGGCATGGGGAGAGCTTGGGTTGGAAAGTTTCTGGGGTACCTATCCAGCCATTTTTCTTCCTCTTGTTCAGACGCTGCTGGAGTTGTGGGGCATCCCTCCAAGGCCTCATTCCCTTTCACTACCTCGACTTCTCGTTCTGCTCCACACGTTGCCTCCAGGATCATCGCCGTCGGGCAGGGAGGCCCTCTTCCTGATCTCTTACCGCTTCACCTGGGGCCAACTCTAGGCCCTAAGAGGGCACATTCACACTAGCCCTAGGTTTCTTCTTCCCCATGAAACCAGAGAGTATTTGGAAGATTAGGGTGAATGACACTCAGGAACCAGGGCAAAGACAGGGCCACAGAGGTGTGTGGAGCTGGTACTGTCTCTGGAGCTTTAATCACAATAAAGCTTGGCAAGGAATCTGCACTCGTACTTACATTCAGAGGCATTCTGGCCTTTGGTTCCTTATGGTCACCGTGGCCAGCACCAAGGGATCCTGCCCAATCCATGTCCCAGATCCAAGGGCTACCTTTCTTTCAGTGCCCACTTAACCGCATTGGTTCAGAGGCACTTAGTGAATCAGCTGAGAGGGAATAGATATATGTCTTGTGCAAGGTGCTATTGAGGATAGGCTTATCCAAAAATTGGATTTGGGGCTGGGAAGGCACATTTTCTAGCTCCAGCAATGTGATTTTGTTGAGCATTCCCCTAGGAAACAGCAGGGGTCTTGGCACGTAGAGGGTCTGCTGTGGCCCCCGTTTTGTCCAGTACCGGCCCAAGTTAAACCCATTGATCCAGACTTGGCCCTGAGGGGTGAGGGGGGGGGGGTGGGAAAAGAAAGAATCAGCTCTCTAGGCATCCCCTTTTGGGTTTCTAATCAGAGGATACTTTCTGCTTCCTCTCCCCACTGCCATTAGCAATACCTTAGTCCATCCAGGTAGATATAGAAATGTGTCCCCAACTGAGCCTAAAATTGGAAACGTTGTAGAGTAGAAGCTGGGGCCAGAAGGAGCTTGAGGTTGTGCACTTTTCGGCAACTGGAGAGGAAACCACCACTTCACAAGGTTATCAATTTTCAGAGGGAACATCATCCACTTGATAAGCATTGTTTGCCCCAGAATGGGTGGCTCTAACAGGCCCTGTAGGGAAGGCAAATGAAAAGTCATCATTCACTAAGCTCTAAGGCCAGACTATCCCTAATCAAGTCCTGGGATATAACTAGGCAAAGCTAGCTCACCTTGAAGTCACTGCTGTTAGACCCAAAACTGAGCCTCCCCATGTTCTCCACCAAGATATCCAGTCTGGCCCCCAGGTTCCCCATCAAAAATACTGTATGTCTCATATTTCGTTCCAAAACACCCTGGAACACCTGTGGATAAGATAGGATATATGAAAGGAAGGGCTCAGCATCTAGCTCTGAGTGGCCAAAGCATAGTTTGAAACCACATTAGGACACTTATTTGGAGAGCAAAGAGAATGCAGCCATCTGTCAGTTACCCATCCCTTCTGAGACTGTATCCTTAATCAAACTCTTCCTCATCCCAGCTTATCCCTGGAACCTCTGAGCAGGCAGATGGGAAAGGGGTAAATATGGGGAACTTAAGGCTAAAGGGTGGTGGGGAAGGGAGGAAATTGGGGCCTACAGTTGGCCTGGAATTAGGTTCTCACCCCATCCACCATCACATAGGCACGGTCATGGAGTCCATTATTTGGCACCCAGAGTGGTGTTGGCTCAAAAATGGTATGGATCAGATGGGTCCGATACAACATAAAGCCACGGTCCTGGGTGTGAAAGAATGAGTAATTGAGATGAACTGAGAGATAAGCAAGAACATTGTCGGGAAGATGGGAAGCTGGAGGGAACTTTTGGCTCCGGCTGTTGAGGAAGGTTGCCATTCCCACCAGATGTGAGTTTATGCCTTACCTGCTTTAAGGCCTCAAAGGTCATTGGCAAGATTGAGTGGATGGGCCCTCGGGGGCATAGAATGTCCAGGAAAGCCAGCAAATCCCCATCCTATTAGAATAAGGGGGAAGAATCAGAATAAGAGGAAGGCTCCTGTATAGAGAACAGGAGAGGATAGGCTATTTAGAAAATAAAGGGTTAGTATCTGAGAAAAGGTGGCAAGGAACTTACCAGACGCAGAGTCAAAGGTCCGAGCAGCATCTTGCGGCTAGGGGGAGGTAACGGTCCCAAGGGGACTTCCTGGAACTGAGCCCAAATTCTCTCAGGAGCCATAGGAAAACCACAGAAACAACACCTCTTCCAAGACCCTAGAGCAGGTTCTTAACCTGGGCCCCAGGGAAGGGCTTCAGGGGTCATGAAGACCCTGTAATTTTGCACACACATGTATTTCTTCCCACATAGTCCCATGAGTGGGAAATGCTTCCATGGGATGCTCAGAGGGCTCTGTGGCCCAGACAACAACCACCAATTTATGGGATCCCTTTATAATTTGGGCCCCCACTTCCCCCAAATTAATAAAAGCCTTTGGAGCTTAACAAAGTGATAGGGCACCTTGCTGATGATATTTCGAAGTGCAAAAAGCTTAGGTGTGGGGTCCCCTGCTTCAGATATAGGTGCATCGTAGTCATAGCTGGTAGTAATTGGAAGGAAGCGTCCCTTCTCATCAGCACCTGAGGTTGAGCCAGTTTAATTAATTCAACATATCTTTTGGATGATAGGCACTAAGCAAAGAGTTTCATGCAGAGGGGGCAGTGGTAGCCACATTCACCTTCTAGACATCTTAATTCATCCAGCCCTTAGATTCTAATTCTTTGTGTCCTCCCTGCTTCTGCCCCAGGGACCATCTAGACTCACCATTCCAGTATCCAAAGTTGGTACCACCATGGAACATGTACCTGAAGTGGGAGAGGGTCGGTGGGGGGAAGGTAAAAGCTAACTCATTGAATCTTAACTTTCATCCCCAACTCCCAGTTACAGATTTGGCCCCAGTATCTTCAGTTACATGTTCACACTGGCTCCCAACTTGAGCATCTTCTCTAGTCCTTTGGTTACAGCTGGAACGGACCGGGTGGAATGATTGTGGCCCCAGTAATCCAGCCAGCCTGTATAGTACTCAGAGTTCACCTACAGTGTGAAGTGAAAGGAGCCGTGAATGAGATGGGAACTGAGCTGGACCCATTCCCATCCCTGACTCTTGCTTTGATTCCCTTCCCCTCTGGCCCCTCACCAATGGTCCATGGGGTTCATACTGCCGAAGCAGGGTAAAGATTTTGGTCATGTTGTCAGCTGCAGAAAGGACGCAAAGCAAAAAGATAAATATCATAGAAGAGGTGTGCCTTCCCCAGACTCCACTCCTAACCCTTGCTTTGGAGACCTGGGCCAAAATCTACGGTGGTATAGAGTCCCTGGAGGGAGCCACATCTGAGTCCTTCAGGCCCATCTGTGGTGAAGAGCAAGATCTTATCTCCTAGTAGTGCACGGAAGAGCCCAGCCAGGTGCCTCATGTAGCTGAAGTCACAGGCCTTGTAGCTACCATATTCATTCTCCACCTGCCAGGGGGAAGGAAAAGTGGAGCCCAGTTATGAGGTAGAGGTCAAGGACCCCTTGTACCTCCTTCCCCTTGCCCATTCAACTTCCCCCTTGTACCTGAATGCTAATGATGTTGCCCCCATTGTGGTAGAGCCATGGATATATCTTGGGCAGCAAGACCTTGAACCAGGAGTCCACTGCAGCAAGGAAGTCTAAAGGAAATAGCAGCACCCTGCACATTAGGGGTTGCCACCACCAGCACAGCCCCCACCTCAGCATCCTTGCTAGTGACTTAAGTTCTGTCCATACTCTGGGCTATAGTTATCCACAACTAAATCTGGGAAACAGTGACTCTTGTCAGAAGAAACTCAGCCCTAAGGACTTGTATATATGCATGTCAATGAAATCTGAACACAGGAAACTTTAAACTAGTGTTTTCTTAAAAATAAATGTAGGAAAAATGTTATTGAACACACAGTGGAGAGCTATTATTATATAATCAACTCATATCTGAGATTGCTATAGCAGGGGAATTCACAGAAATGTAGACTGTCTGACCTGTACCCTGATGTAACTGACAGTGCAGGTAATTTAAGTCATCAACCAAAAGATCATCACACATGTTGAGCATCCCTATCTGAAATCTGAAATGCTCCAAAATCTGAAACTTTTTGAGTACTGATAAGATGCCACAAGTGGACAATTCCACATTTGACCCTTTGCTTCCTGATGGTTTAATGTACATACTTTGTTTCATGCATGAAGTTATTAAAATATTTTATAAAATTACCTTCAGGCTGTGTGTATAAGGTGTATATGAAACATAAATAAATTTTGTGTTTAGACTTGGGTCCCATCCTCAAGATATCTCATTAGGTATATGCAAATATTCCAAAACCTGAAATTGGATACACTTCTGGTCCCAAGCATTTTCAGACAAGGGATACTCAACCTGTATTATGCATCATGACTTAAATTCTCAGCTCCTTGTGATTTTTGTGATTCACCTCAGGGTCTTCATGCATGTTACTATCTCTGCCTGACACTTTTCTACCTCTCCTTTACCCAGCCAACTCCAACTCATGCTTCAATTCTTATGCCTTACTTCTTCAAGAAAACTTCTGATAGCCCAGATTAGGATAGATCCCCCCATTAGACAGTTTTGCATGGTCTCATAGTTCTCTTTTAAATACTTAACAAGTTATAATTGAGCATTTATTTCTGTAATTGTTTCTTGTTGATTTCCCCCACTAGTGAGCAGGAAGCTTGTCTGTCAGGTTAGTTTGCTGCATCCCTATCGTAAGGACACAGCCTAGCAGATAGAAGACTCTCAAAGGTGGATTCAATGAAAGATATTTGGGGGGGATTTTTTTAATTCTTAAAATACTAGATTCCTTTACATTTTATGTTCTGTATAAAGGAGGACTTTGCTTTACTGCCTCTTTTAATCCAAGCATACGCTAAATCACATTCATTCATTCAACAAATATTTATGGGTGCTGACCATGCGCCAAATACTGTTCTAGGTGTTAGGGATGTTAGAAGCAAATAAAACAGACAAAAATGTCTGCCCTTGTGGAATTTCCTTTCTAGTAAGGGAGGCAGACAATAAAGTAAGTAAATCAGGTGAAATACATAGTGTATTAGTGCTACGGAGAAAAAACAAAGCAGAAAAGGAAGACATACAATGATGGGGAAGGGACGCTGAAAATATAGAATGGCCAAGGCCTCACTGAGGTGATTTCTCCAGGAAGATTGAGGAAGCACCAAGTGCAAAGGCCTCAGAGCCCAAGGCCTGGAGGGTTTGAAAACCAGCAATGAGGCCAGTGTGGCTGGAGCTGAGTAAACAAGGAGGGGGGAAGCAGATGCCAGGGAAGTGACTGGGACCAATTATGTAGGACTTCGTAGACCATTTTAAGGAATTCATGGTTCATATTCTGAATGAAATGAGAACCTTTTGGAGAGGTTTAAGCAGGGAAATGACATGATCTGAGATGTATACTTAAACCTAAGCTTTAAGAGGATCATAAGTGAGAACAGACTATATGGGGGAGAGGGCAAACAAGGGAAACCAGTTAGGAAGCTGTTAAAATAAGCCAGCTGAGAGAGATGGTTTGGACCAGGGTGGTAGAAGTGGGCATAATACAAAGTAGTTAAGTTCAATGTTTGTGAGGGTAAAGCTGACAGGATTTTTTGATGGATCGAATGTGGGGTGTGAGAAAGTCGGCCGTGAAGGGTTACACTATAGTGCTTAGCCTGCCTGCTAGGAAAACGGAGTTGCCACTAAGTGAGATGGGAAGACTGAAGGAACAGCTGGTTTGGGAGGCAATGCCAGGAGCTTAGTTGTATCATTATACCTTTTACTTGTCCAAATGGAGAAGTTAAATAGGCAGCTGGATATATGTGTTTGGAAGTCAAAGGAAATGTCCTGGCTAAAGATACATATTTCAGGGTCATTGGCTATTAGTTGGAATTTAAATCCACCTAGGGAATGAGAATACATAGAAGAGAAGGTCCAAGGACTGAGCCCTGATACACTCTAGCATTTAGTGGAAAGGAAAATGGAGAACCAGAAAGAGACTGAGAAAGAGTGGTCAGAAAGATTGAGGGCAGGGGCAGGGACCAGATAAGTGAGGTGTCATGGAAGCCAAGAGAAGAGCGTTATTTCAAAGGATAGTGTGACTAGCTGTGTCAAATGCTGATTGGCCAAGAGGATGAGGCCTGAGAGATCACCATGGATTTAGCAATGTAGAGGTCATTGGTGGTCTTAAGCAAAACAAAGACTGCATGTTGGTATTCCATAAATATTTTATCATTTTATTTTATTATTTTTAATTTAAAAAAATTTTTTTAGAGATAGTGTCTCACTCTGTCACCCAGGCTGGAGTACAGTGGAGCAATCATAGCTCAGTGCAGCCTTGAACTCCTAGAGTCAAATGATCCTCTTCCCTAGCCTTTTGGTGGCTGGAACTACAAGTATGTGCCACCACACCCAGCTAAATTTTTCTTATTTTTTTGTAGAGATGGGGTTTTGATATTTTGCTCAGGCTGGTGTTGAACTCTTGGCCTCAAGCGATCCTCCCACCTCAGCCTCCCAAAGTGCTGGATTACAGGCATGAGCCACTATGCCCAGCTCACTTTATCATTTTTAATGTATTTCATAGTCATGTGAGTTTGGGAAATGCTAAGGGGCATAAAGCTCTCCAGCACCTGAAGAATCCCCAGATATAAGGCATTTTGCCAGAGTGATCTTTAAAAATGTATAAATCAGATAAAATTATTCCCTTGTTCTAATGACTTCCTATTTGCACCTGAAATGAAACCCCAACTCATTGAAATATTAGGCATCCTCGGAGCTTAATCTTAAATTCTTTTTTCTTTCTCTACACTCTTTCCCCAGATGATGTCTCAGGACTCATGGGTTTAAATGCCATCTTTAGACTGATGACTTCCAAATTTATATCTCTAGCTCAGACTGCTCCACTAAGCTCTACACTCACACAACCTGTTGCTTACTTAATATCCTCACTTGAATGTGACATGACAGAAATGTAATATGAGAAGAACAAAATTGTTTTTTCCCCCAAAGTTGTTCATCTGCCACCCCTAGTCTTGACTGGCCAGAAACTTGATTCCTTTCTTTCCTTACCCTAACACCACCCCGACCCCTCCACTTCTAATCAAAATCTATCAACAAGTCCTGGTGATTTTTTTTTTTTTAGATAGGGTCTCCCTCTGTTACCCAGGCTAGAATGCAGTGGTAATCATAGCTCACTGTGGCCTCCAACTCCTGGGTTCAAGCGATCCTCCTGCCTCAGCCTCCCAAGTGGCCACCTGCCTGGTTAATTTTTAAATTTTTTATAGAGACAGCGTCTCACTTTGTTGCCCAGCCTGGTCTCAAACTCCTGGACTCAAGCGATCCTCCCACCTTAGCCTCTCAAGGTGCTGGGATTACAGGCGTGAGCCACTGTGCCAAGCCAAGTCCTGGTGATTATTATCTCCAAACCATATCTGAATTCTGCCTTCTTCTTTCTGTTTCCACCACCATCGCCTTAGTCCAGGCACCATCATCTCTGTCCTCAGCTATAGTAATAGTATCCCAATTAGTTTCTCTACCTCCACCCTTGTTCCCCTCAATCCATTCTCCACATCCAGGCTAATGGTATATTAAAACAGATCAGATTATATCACATCTCTGGTAAAATTTTTTCAGTGCCTTTCTACTGTACTTAGAATAAAATGCAAATCTCTTCCAACAGCCCATCAGGCTCTGCACCAACTGTCTCTATCTCGTCTCCAATTTCATGTCACACTACTGTCTCCCTTACCCACTATGCTCCAGCCATGCTGTTCCACTTTCAGTTCCTCAATCACGCTATGTTCTTTCCCATCTCTGGGGGCCTTAGAATATACTGTTCCTTCCATCTGGAACCTTCTTGCCTCACTCTTCACATGACAAGTGCTTTCCCTTCCCTAGAAGTCAACTGAAATGTCACCTTCTCAGAAAAGCCTTTTCTTTTTTTTTTTTAACCCTCCTAAATTCAACCTTGAAGAGAAGCCTTTCTGACCACCTTACCCAAAAGAGACCCTTTCTGTTATTCACTATCTCAACTCCTTGTTTATTTTCTTGTACAGTATAATATTTTTACAGCTTGCAATAATCTTATTTATAGGGTTTTTTGTTTTTTAAAAAACTGGTCTCTTCCACTCTAAGCTCCATGGCAGGTTTGTCTAGTGCCCCAGTTTCTAGCATCCTGCTGGGCATGAAGAAAACAACTCGTAAAATATTTGAATGATGACCTCCAATTTGGGAATGGTCTCTTCTGTTTCTGTCACCCAAATGGCCCATTTTGTTGTTTCCTTTTTTTCTGGATTAAATCTTTTGTCTCAACTCACCTGGATCTGAGGTTCTTAGATGAATTTTAGGTTTTCGAAGCAACCAGGATGGGAGACCCCCCTGAGACAAACATAAAGACAACAAAGAAGCATGTAGGTTTTGTTGTTTGGGCGTTTGCCAGTTAAGAAGGGAGGGAGTTGAGTATAGTGCTGGAAATGGCCCTAGAATATGGGCAGATGGGAGGAGTCTAGGAACTGTACATAGGTAGTTTTTGTTCTATCCCAGCTAACTCACCATCTCCCACTCTGCACAGATGTAAGGTCCTGGTCTCAGTATGACCAACAGTTTCGCTATAGCTGCCTCGTGCAGAAAGGCAATGAGGTCCCGGCTGCCATTAAAGTTATAGACCCCAGGCTGTGGCTCATGGTAGTTCCAGGGCACATAACTGAGAAAGGAAGAGGTTAACAGGGCCCAAGGTGCGGAGATGCCAGGGAGGCCTAAGGGCTCAGGCCTTGCAGGCAATCTCCAGGAAGCCTTTGGGAGGTCATGGCCCACCCTTTCCCATCTTGGCCTAGGAACCCTGGAGCTCTAACCCCTCTTGAAACCGAGCCAGTCTTCCTGCCCCGACCCCCTTCCTAAGGGGGCGGTAGGAAGAATAAATTCCCCCTTCCACGGCTCTCGAGAGCACGTCTTACAATTGAACGGCGTTGAGGCCGCTCAATCGCATCTTCAAAAGCCGGTCTGCCCAGAGCACCCGCGGTACCCGGAAGTAGTGCAGGCTGCCAGACACGTAGCGGAACGGGACGCCGTCCAGGAGGAACCTGTCATGATCCCGATCCACTACGAACGACCGAGTGTCTGCCTGCAAAGGGAAAGCAGCAAAATCTGCAGGGAGGCTCAGCGTCTGCCAATAGCAGAGGACGTGGAACTAGCCTTGCCGGTTGTTTTGTTGTTGACTTTCTCTCATCTGTCTGATCTGATCCCACCCTACCCCTCCTAGCCGGCCGGTTCCACCCTCTTATCTTACCTGGGGCAGCAGCAGTGTCAGGAGCGACAGCAGCAAGGAGGGAAGGCGGGGCAGCTTCTCCGGAGCCATGGCGCTTACTGGGCTCATCTAGTCTGAGACGCCGTCCGACCATCACGTGTTGGATTCCTGGGAGGGAACCTCAGCGAGCAAGGGGGCGGAGACCACCTCAAGTTGCCAGGCGGTTAGCCTGGACTTTGTCTCCAGCTTGCAGCCACCCGCTACTCTATTAGTTTGTAAAATCCTCTACATCTTGCTATTCAAAGTACAGTTCACGAACCAGCTTCATTTGCCTCACCTTGGAGCTTGTTAGAAATGCAGAATCTCAGATTCTACCTCAGACCTACAGAATCAGAATTTGTATTTTAACAAGATACCCAGGCGATCCTAGGCACATTCAAGAATGAGAAACACTGCTCTCCTAGACTGAGCAGTGCCTTGTCCATCTTGAGCACAGGGCCTGGCACATGGCAGGTTAAATCTAGGTGAATGAATGTCAGAACCAAGGGGCAAAAACAGGTTCAGAACTAAGGAAAACCATTGGATAATCTTCATGGTGATTGGGGTGTGGAAAGGAGAACCAGGTTACAAGAGGGACCTTTTTCCTGGAGAGCCCTGTTTCAGCAAAAGAGCCCATCCTGACCACCTGACCATTCCATCTTTTTTGGAAGTGCACCCCTCCCCAACTTATCCCTGCCTACCTAGGCAAGAGATGTCAAGGACAAATGCTTGGTGCCAAGGCTTGGGAATTTGTGAACTTCCACTTCTCCTGCCTTCACAGTCCCAAGCTTGGGATATGAGGATCAGGGTAATAATAATTATTATTATTATTATCGTTTATTGACACTGAGGGCTATGTGTCAGATATTGTGCTAAGCACTTTACACCTCATTTCATCTTCAAACAACTCCATTAAGTAGACAATTATCATTCCCATTTTACAGATGAGGAAACTGAAGGACAGAAACATTAAGCAGCTTGTCCAAGGTCACATGACTACTTTAGTAGACATGGGATTTGAACTAGTCAGTCTGGCCTCACGGTTAATGCATTTAACCTTAGATGCTATTATACCTATTTTATAGCTATGAAAAATGAGGATGAGAGAGGTTAAGTAACTTTCCCAGGTCACACAGCTACTAGGCTCTTAAGACCGGATTTAGAAACTAGCAGTCTGGTTCAAGAGCCTGAGCTCTTAATCACTGAGACTAGAGGTAGGGGGATACAGGCCAGAGCCCAGAAGATTGTTAGGGATCAGAGCTCCAGGAGTCCAGACCTCCAGCACCCGCCCTTCCCTGGAACCCCCTCAGGGATGGACTGGAGTCGGCCGCTTTCTGGCCCCAGCGCGCCGGAGGTATGAGGCCTCCTACCTCCGACGTTGGGAGATGGAGGTCCTGGGGGCCTCGGGCCGGGGCCGGCTTTGCTCCCCTTTGGCGCAGGTGCCTGCGTCTTGATCCCTACTGAAGGCCAAGTAGGGAACCCTCACCCGGGTCCTGGGACCGGTCCAACCCCAGGCCTAGCCCGCCCCCGGCCTCTCAGCTCCGCGCCCCCACGTCGTCGGGGTGCCCAGCGGTTGCTAGGATACCGCGGGCCGTTACGCCGGCGCGGACTGATGATGTAAGCACTGCTTCCGGTCTCTGGCCCTTCGCTCCCGCCTGAGCCAGGTCAGTGGGCGGGGAGGGGGTCCCGGCTGGGCGATCCCGGGCTCTGCTCCCCGAGGCCAGGGCTAGCCTTTGCAAGGGGTGGGGGACACCTCTTCTGAAACTATGCCCTGCCTTGTGGCCCGATGGACGTGGGCGCGGGGGCTGCCCAAAGGTGAACTGGGGTTGGAGGAAGTGGCCTGGTAGTCACTGCGTGTCCAGAGGCTTTCAGGAACCTGACCCAGCCTTGTTGAAGTTGGCATCGCCAGGGCCAGTTCTTTCTAGACGGGAATATAGGTTCCAAGACCTGAGCCTGAACTGTACGCCTTGGTACTTCAGGGATCATGTGCATTGTGCCAGACTTGCGACCCTGCCGTTGTTATCCTTCCAGTATGCTCCCCGGGGCCTCCAGCACATCATCTGGAAGAGCCCACTCACCCTGGACGAACCCTTCGGCAGCCTCAGACCACCCTTGAGGAGAATGACCAAGACATTATGGGCCACGCGCTGTGTGTCTGCTCTCGGGGAACTGTCATCATTGACAATAAGCGCTACCTCTTCATCCAGAAACTGGGGGAGGGGTGAGTGTTGGGAAATCACTTAGCCCGTCCCCAGGGGTATGGTCATAGAGGGACAGATCTGTCTGCACGTGTTTGGGGTAGAAAGGTTTTATCCCTGTTCTCTAACTCACCTGACAGACAGCTGCATGGTAGTCAAGAAGGTGGATTCTGGAGCTAGGCCTCCTAGATCCACCTTATGTGACCTTGATAAGCCATGGTTTTTTCATCTGCCTAATGGAGATGATTATCATTCCTCAGTAATGGAGTTGTGAGGATTAAATGAGATAATGTATATAAAATGTCTCACCCAGTGCCTGGTTTATAAGCACTTAATAATGTTGGCTATTATTCATTTAAGCATCTGTCACAGGCAGAGCACTGTATTATGACCATAGGACCTCAAGGATTTCTATGTCCCTACTGTCGAGGAGCTCAAAGTGTAATAATCTTCAGACTTCTGTTAGAGCCACATCTTGGGAGGGTTTCTACTAAATGGGAGAGACAGCCCCTCCCTCCCAGGGAATTCCTCTGGGTCCAAGCTGTGTGGGAGATGACAATGGTCCTTCACTGACCCCTTTGGCCCACAGTGGGTTCAGCTATGTGGACCTAGTGGAGGGGTTACATGATGGACACTTCTACGCCCTGAAGCGAATCCTGTGTCACGAGCAGCAGGACCGGGAGGAGGCTCAGCGAGAAGCGGACATGCATCGCCTCTTCCATCACCCCAACATCCTTCGCCTCGTGGCTTACTGTCTGAGGGAGCGGGGTGCTAAGCATGAGGCCTGGCTGCTACTACCTTTCTTCAAGGTCAGAAGGACTCCTGGTTATGGAGGGGGTTGCAACAGAGCCACCTACCAAGGGCTGTGTGAGCAGTCAAGCATGTTAGGAAGCAGAGGCCATGTCCTGGGTTTGGCCACATCAGATTTGGGCTTTGAGGTGTGTGTCGCGAAATGGTTGATAGACTTCGAGAAGGGAAGGGATCGGGCCCAGGGAGCAGAGGCTCCAAAAACATGTTCCAAGTGTGGGGAAACTTTTGTTGCAGAGAGGTACGCTATGGAATGAGATAGAAAGGCTGAAGGACAAAGGCAACTTCTTGACTGAGGACCAAATCCTTCAGCTGCTGCTGGGTATCTGCAGAGGCCTTGAGGCCATTCATGCCAAGGGTTATGCCCACAGGTCAGTGGGAGGGCCCTGTGTATTTGCTGGGGTGGAGAGGAAGAGCCTGACCAAGAAAAATTGGAGGTCTCTGCTCTCCTCCCAGGAAACAGCCTGCATGATTCTTTTGCTTCCTGGGATTTCAGCCTTCCTGTCCTAGGATGCTCACAGGTCATTTCCATTTCCCTACAGGGACCTGAAGCCCACCAATATCTTGCTTGGAGATGAGGGGCAGCCAGTTTTAATGGACTTGGGTTCCATGAATCAAGCATGCATCCATGTGGAGGGCTCCCACCAGGCCCTGACCCTGCAGGTAAGAAAATCTCCAGGTTCCTTTGCCCACCTGTTCACCCCAAACCCCTTCTGGTGCATGCCCCAATCTGGTCACATGACTGTGGCTTGTGCTCCACTTTTGAGCTCTGGGACCACTGTTCCAGGACTGGGCGGCCCAGCGGTGCACCATCTCCTACCGAGCCCCAGAGCTCTTCTCTGTGCAGAGTCACTGTGTCATCGATGAGCGGACTGATGTCTGGGTGAGGAGCATGTGGGTGGGAATCTGGGTGGAGAGGGTGTGTGGCTCTGTACCCACTGTGGAGTAGAGAAGTAGGTCTTTGGTTTCTGTTGTATGGGGCCCCAGGAACCATGATATGTCCCCATCTTCCTTGACTTCCTTCCTGGGAACTGTCACTGATACCCATACTGAGTTGCACAGGAAGTGGTATAATCCCTGCCCCCAAACAGGGTGGGTGCAGCTCAGTGTTGGTGCTGAAGGCAGTGGCTAAGCAAGGGCTGCAGAGGCCTCCAGCTTACTGGCAGTTTCTCTGGGCCCTGATGGTGCCATGTGGCTGAGGTTAGCGTATTCTTTTTAGCTTATATAGTCTCCTTTCACCACAGAAATAAGGGGAACAATATCATCTCCATTGGTCCCCTTCCAGGGATTAACCAAGTTATGCTCAGTCCCTAGGCTGTGTGCTATATGCCATGATGTTTGGAGAAGGCCCTTATGACATGGTGTTCCAGAAGGGTGACAGTGTGGCCCTTGCTGTGCAGAACCAACTCAGCATCCCGCAAAGCCCCAGGTGAGCAGTACAAGGGGCACCGAACATTTCAGACCCCCCTGGATTAGCTGAGTTGGCACCTTGGCAGGGGGCATAGTGTCCTCCAGTCACCCTGCCCTCCTCCCTTCACAGGCATTCTTCAGCAGTACGGCAGCTGCTGGCCTCGATGATGACTGTGGACCCCCAGCAGCGCCCTCACATTCCTCTCCTCCTCAGCCAGTTGGAGGCCCTGCAGCCCCCAGCTCCTGGCCAGCACACTACCCAAATCTGAACAAACCAGTGGCCACACTAAGAAGGTGGCCCCTTGTGCCTTGGAAAGAGGCACCCATCCCTCATTGGAAACTCCATCCATTCTATCCAGGATGCTTTCTAACAGATGGGGGCAGTGAGTGGGGACCTTTTTGCTCTGTGACCCCCAAGAGCAACACCTGGGTAAGGGGCCTGACTGAGTAGGGGAGGGGTGGGGATTGGGAAAAGAGAAACTGACAGAATATGGTCCATGGCTCTGAGCAGGACTACTGAGCTCACATCATGTTCTGCCTCCAAATCCAGGAGCAGGAGAATGTGTAAACAAGAATAAAGTGAAAGCAGGTTGGTGTGGATCTTAGTCTCAATGTTTCTGGAGTGAGAGAAGAGGTGCAAAGGGCCCAAAGTCTGGTTGCCATTTCCAAGGGAACACCTGGTATAGAGTCGGCAGTGGTGTGACTTCATCATTCCATGTAAGGAGGCTGTTTCCTTACCTTAGATCTGGCTGGCTGGCAGTGGGAAAGTCTTCTAGCTTGTCTCAGTCAAAAACTTAAAGCTGCTCTGGCTTGAGCTGGCTTCTACCTGTGCCAAGGACTGGAACCAGGGCCCCCGAAAAGCACACTCAACTAGTTCTTTCCTTCCTTTACTCCCAGGGGTGAGTAGCTTAGTCAAAGCAACCCAGCTGGTTTGCTAGGCAAGGGCTTCTGGGTGGAGACACCTGAAGAGGCTTTGGGACAGATACATTAACAGATCTCCCATCCTTAGCCTAGGGGCAGGGGAGTGGAGGTGGCAGCCATTTTGGCCCCTGTCTCCCTGATGGTTCTAGCTCATACATGATTAATGATTAATGAGGCAGTCTGGTGTGGCCGACTCCAGCTGCCACTTCCTGCCTACTCTGCTGAATAAATGGGTCCTGCTGTAGCTGGGCTTGAAACCTGTTCCCCAAGGAAGGGCACTGTGTCCCTGAATCACCAGGGAGGGTAGGCAAGGGCAGGGTTGGCGTCTCCTACTCTTGAGATTGAAGCTTCCTCCCCTCAACCATTCCCACCTCATATGCTGACATCAGCGTGGGTCCTGGGGTGCCTATTAGCAAAGTTGAAATTTTCCCCAGGGCCCTGGCAGGAGGCTCCCACCAGCTAGCACAGAGGCAGAGGCCAGAAAGAAAGCACAAACAGAGGGAGATGACCTGACTTTTAATGGCACAACCCCAGCCCCAGCAAAGCAGCAAGACAGACAGGAAGCTGTGCAAAGCTGCTGGGAAGTTCAGTGGCACAAACAGCCCAGGAGATTGCCCTCGTTCCCTCCCATCCCCCAAGCTTATGATGTGGCTTTATGCCCAGGAACTCTGGGCCAGCCCAGCCCCATTTCCAAATCCTCATAACGCACAAAGGAGCCTGAGCCAAGCCTTGCTTCCAGAGTTGGTGAATGCAGAGGCAACAGGAGGAATAGGGTAGTAGTCCAGCTCTCAAATACAGAAGCTACTGGACTTAAACTCCTACTTGGAAAAGAAGTGAAAACTCATATCCTTCAACAGTTGGTGGCTGGACAGACAAGTCCAGGATTCGGTACTCATTTCTTCCCTATCCTGCGTGCCCCTATGACCTTACATCAGGGTCCTGGGGTCATGCTTCCTGGGCCTGGCAAGGGCCTCTTGGCAAGTCTCCCCTTCAGCCGTGGAAGGGAAAAGTGTTGTCAGCAGCAAACACTGAGGGCAGCAGCAGCAGAAGCAGCACAAAGGGGAAGGCAGCAGAAGCTCAAGCACTCACAGAAGGGACAAGAAACTGTGCAAGGAGACTGTTTATTTCGAAAGGCTTTTGCAATAAACATAGTGGAGAGTCTCCAGGCAGCTATTTTATTCTTCTCCCTCATCCTCATCCTCATAGGAGTCGATGCCCACTTCCTCGTAATCCTTTTCCAGGGCGGCCATATCCTCCCGGGCCTCGGAGAACTCCCCCTCCTCCATGCCTTCACCCACATACCAGTGCACAAACGCTCTCTTGGCATACATCAGGTCGAACTTGTGGTCCAGGCGGGCCCAGGCCTCGGCAATGGCAGTGGTGTTGCTCAGCATGCACACGGCACGCTGCACCTTGGCCAGGTCACCCCCAGGCACCACAGTAGGCGGCTGGTAGTTGATACCAACCTTGAAGCCTGTGGGGCACCAGTCCACAAACTGAATGCTGCGCTTGGTCTTGATGGCGGCGATGGCGGCGTTGACATCTTTGGGCACCACGTCTCCACGGTACAGCAGGCAGCAGGCCATGTACTTGCCATGGCGAGGGTCACACTTGACCATCTGATTGGCCGGCTCGAAGCAGGCATTGGTGATCTCTGCCACCGACAGCTGCTCATGGTACGCCTTCTCTGCAGAGATGACGGGCGCATAGGTGGCCAGGGGGAAGTGGATGCGGGGGTAGGGCACCAGGTTGGTCTGGAACTCTGTCAGGTCCACGTTGAGGGCCCCGTCGAAGCGCAGGGATGCCGTGATGGAGGACACGATCTGGCTGATGAGGCGGTTGAGGTTGGTGTAGGTTGGGCGCTCGATGTCCAGGTTGCGGCGGCAGATGTCATAGATGGCTTCGTTGTCCACCATGAAGGCACAGTCAGAATGTTCCAGGGTCGTGTGGGTGGTCAGGATGGAGTTATAGGGCTCGACCACGGCTG
Source organism: Propithecus coquereli (assembly GCF_000956105.1). Taxonomy (NCBI): domain Eukaryota; kingdom Metazoa; phylum Chordata; class Mammalia; order Primates; family Indriidae; genus Propithecus; species Propithecus coquereli. Next base: position 1,256,666 of record NW_012142745.1, read on the forward strand.
TGGAGACCTGGGGGGCTGGGTAGATGGAGAACTCCAGCTTGGATTTCTTGCCATAGTCAACAGAGAGCCGCTCCATGAGGAGTGAGGTGAAGCCAGAGCCGGTGCCCCCTCCAAAACTGTGGAACACCAGGAAGCCCTGAAGTCCTGTGCACTGATCAGACTGAAAGGCGAGAAAGGAAAAGAGCAATTTAGGTAGGGAAGGGGCCTGAGGGACTCTTATCATCTGGCTCCATAAAGCCTAAAATATCTCAGAAGTCAGGGCAAAGACTAATTAGTATGCCATGGCAGCATCACACTCTGGAGCATGTACAGTTAGAGATGACCCCTTGAAATGGATCTGAAAAAATTTTCCTGACCATTAGCATAGTCTCAAAAGCTCCCTCCCTTCCGAGACAAATTCTTACCAGCTTGCGGATCCGGTCCAGTACCGGGTCAATGATCTCCTTGCCAATGGTATAGTGACCACGTGCATAGTTGTTAGCAGCATCCTCTTTCCCAGTGATGAGCTGCTCTGGGTGGAAGAGCTGTCGGTATGGGCCATTTCGGATCTCATCTGCAAGGGCATAAACCACACCGTTAGAGCAAAAACCACAAGGCTGTGCTTAGCAGGGACCTTCCTCCCCCAGGGTGGTAGCTGTGGCCAGATGCATGGAAGAGCTCATCCTTCTGCCAGCCTGAGATAGCAGAGTGTGGAAGAAACCCGGACCTGCTGCCCAGGCCAGCCTGAGATCAGCTTGCCTTCTTCAGCTTCACATAGGGCTAGGAGTTTTCAGGGCCAAGAAAGCCCCGTCTAAACACCCTCTTTCCAGAGAGAAGCTTTGAGTCACTCTCTAGCCCCCTCAATTTTGCCCCCTCTTCCTCTCACCAATTACAGTAGGCTCCAGATCCACAAAAACTGCTCGGGGCACATGTTTTCCAGCACCAGTTTCACAGAAGAAGGTGGTGAAGGAGTCATCCCCTCCACCAATGGTCTTGTCACTGGGCATCTGCCCATCAGGCTGAATCCCATGTTCCAGACAGTAGAGCTCCCAGCAGGCATTGCCCATCTGGACACCTGCTTGCCCCACGTGGACTGAGATGCATTCACGCTGTGGGATAAAGAGGAGACATGGCGTAAGCCTCACATGCACAAGTCCTCCTCACCTCACGAGCCCTCTCTTCCACCCTCTCACCTACCAGCTGGGATGACTCAGTTGGCAAGAGTGGAGCTTGGAGCTGGGCAGCGATGGGAAGAGGCTAGCACCCTGCCCAGGCTCCCCTGCACAGGACGCCCCAGCTGGAGGCACCCAGTAGGGCAAGCCAACCCCTTAACCTACTTCTCAGGGAATTTGTCAAGTGAGTGCTGTGGCTCCACATGACCCTGCCACCTTTATAGGACACTCAAGGAGGACAGAGAGGGCAAGTGTATAAGAGACAGGCAGACACTGCAGTAACTGACAAGGATAAGAGACTTTTCAGGTGTTCCTGTTCCCTACTGCCCATAAACCCAGCTTCTAAAGAGCCAGGGTAGAGGGAGAAGGTTTTCCGGAGCTGAGAGTTTACAACTAGAGTTTAGAGCCCCCCCCCTCACTTGATTAATTCTTTGCTTTGAAGATGAACAGCTAGAATTTCACACAACCGTTTCCCCGTTTTTCCTGCGGGCTGCAGAGGTGTCTCTGTCTTCCAATCCGGCATCAACTGACCACACTGGGCATGAGGATGCCCTCTTCCCTCACCTTTAAATCCCTTCTGGCTCTGGGGATCAGTCCCATCTGGCTCCTCTCCCCACCTCCACCCCCGCTCCCTGGGTGTCTTCACCACCTTCACCCACCGCACCGAAATAGCAGCGGTAATGCCGGTAAACGCAGACAGCAGGGGCGGGCAATAAGGGTTGTGGGGACTGGGGCACTCGCTGCCTTAGGCTCCGTCCCTGCCAGTCCGAAATTAACCCCTGAAGCACCAGAGTCCGCAGGGCCCGCGCGCCTCCCTCCCCACACCTACAGGGCGGGGTGACGGTTTCCAAATACCCAGAAAAGGAAGCGGAACCTGCGGTGAGGCCCCAGTGCTAACCCGCCTGCCTTGCCGGGGGCAAGGTGAGCGCCATCCTGCACCCCAGCCCTCCATCCCTCTCCCGCTGAAGTCTTTCCAGTTACATCCCAGCAGACAGAGGGGATTGGGTTTCGGCCTCCGCTCCTGGGCTATAAATACCAGCCCCCTACACACACCTCTATCCCCTCCCCCCAACCTGGCCCTGGCCCGCGCTGCCGCTCGGCGCCAGCTGTCTCTGCCCGTCCGCGCACTCGCCCTCTGGCTGGAGAGGGGCCAGCTCGCCTCACGAGGCCGAACCCCATTCCCGCCACCCCTGTAGGCTCAGAAGCGGGGTGCTGAGTCACTGGCGGGGGCGGGGGATGAGGGTAGAAGGGATGCATACAGAGAGGAAAAGGGGATGCAAGTAACCTGACCCCCTTCCACCTTCTTGTGCCAAGCACGTGCTCAGTCAGTTCCGGGGACTGGGGAGTAGGGCTGGGGGCCAAGCAGGTCTTCCTTCGCCCGCGGAAAGGACTGGGCGCGGGACCGCGTGACTCTCCTCAGGAGGGTCGGGGCGCAAATGCTTGGTGAGGCAGGAGGGGACCGCCAAGAAGCTCCTCTCTGCTGGCGAAAAATCCCACCCCACCCCACGACATCCCCGGCCTCCGAAGGTAAACAACACGCCCCGGCCAAAGTCACCAGGAGGGGACTGGGGAGGGGAGATGCAAAACCCTTGCACCTCCTCGAGATCCGGAACGCCCGGTGGAGGTCCCCGAGCATCCCTGGAGGGAAAGTCCCCGAAGGAGAGGGGCCAGTTAGGGGACGGGCGCGATCTCGGCGGGGTCGCACTCACCATGGTGAGTCCGGGCGGTGGGTCTCACGTAGAGTCGGGGTGACGGGTCTCAGTGAGAACTGCGCTAGCTGCAGTGCCGCACCGCTCTTATAGGCGGGGGCGGGCCTCGCACGCCTGCTTGCCCACTGGGGGCCGGGCGGCCCGGAGGCCACGCCCCCGAAGGTAGGCAGCCCCGAGGGGTGGGGCCAGGCCGGGTCCCGTCCTCCTGCTGCGTCCACGTCCCTCACCTGTTCGGCTTCGGTTAGGAGCAGCGAGCCGGGCTTTAACCCTTTGTTCCCCATTTGGAGACGATACTCTGGGACCCTGAGGTCCGCAGCAGAGGCGCAGGGTGCGGTGACAGGGCGCGTTCCGCCTGTATCTGCGTCATCGGGGCGCCGGTCGTCCAGGTATCCGGACTTAGGACGGGTGCAGTCGAGGCCGTCCTTCCGAGGGCGCTGCAGCTGGCCTTCGCCAGTGCTCTCCCCGTCCTGCCTCCTGGGAGTCTTTGGCCGGCTGTGAGGCTCCGGCGGGTCCCTGGGGAACCCCCTCCAGCGGCACGCCACCTGCTGGTCCCCGGCCGGGGAGGCAGGCCTTCGCCGACGCCCGTGGGTGGCTGAGGACCTGGAGCCTAGCTGCACAGCCTGAGCCCCAGGATGCCTATCCCTTAGACTCTCCTGCAGAGCCGAGCCCCGCGGCTCATCTGCTAGGACAGACCCCGAGAATCTGCCGCGGCTTGCTGGCCTCCAGCGGGTCAGTGGCCTGGTCATCAGCGCGGTCACTATTAGTGAACCCTCGCTGTGGCCACCTTCCTGCTCTCCTGCTGCCAGAACTGTGGGAGCGCTGGACCTGGAGCTCTCAGGACTGGGATTCGCATCCAGACTGCTCTGTGTGATCTTGGGCAAGTGACTTAACCTCACTGAGTTTTTGACATTTTCATCAGTGAAAAGTAGACAATGATTCCATCCTGGAAGCATGGTTGCCAGGAGTCGAAATGTTTGTTGACTCCGAAGAGGAAAAAAAGAAAATCAAGATTCTCATATCATGGCTGATTTTGACTTTCCCATCTTCTTATGTCTCTAAGCCGCGATAAGGGTCTGCCACCTGCATCCTAATGGCCTCAGCGCTCAGCCCCAGACCTCAGCAGAAGACATTCCTTCTTTCTACAGTTCATTCCCATTTCTTGCAAGACCAGGTCTTTTTGAGCTACTTCTGCTTTTCCTTACTTGCTTTACATTTTCCAGTTCCTCCCTTCACTGGGGAAATTCACTGGGCAGTGCCTCATGTGCTGGTTGGCACATCCTTAGGAAGCCTGTCTCCCAGGCTAGTCATTACCTGGAAAGGATTCACCTGCCTCTCCTCCCATTGTGTTTCCCCATTGCCAAGGCTGTCTGACAAAGCAACACAGTACCATAAAGTAACTAATGATGACAACTTTCTATCAACAGAATAGCTAATTGGCATTTGACTTAGGCAAGGCACAGGAAGGGATACGGTGAAATATGACAAGGTCTTTCTTCCCAGTAGACTTGCCATCTGGTTAGAAGAACAAAACTCATCGATAAACAAGAAAACTGACAAGGGTGTATACTGAGGCTGCTTTGGGGAATGGGATTGTGGTCTCTATAAAGGAAGGAGCCTTGATGATTGCAGGACACATGGCCTCTTGCAGACCATCTCTGACCCTCTTTTTTCCTTGTGCACCTCTACCCCAGCAGATGAATATGGTAAGAGACCTGGGCTATCTTAGCCAAAACTTTAAACCTCTTTGACTGTCAGGTGCAGATTCTTTATCTGTAAAACTGGAATAGCAACTTCAGGTCGTGAGTATCAGATGAATTTAGGGATGTGCACATTCATAGCAAATTGCTGTGTAAGTAGCTGTCTGGGTTCTTAGAGCACTTTGTTCATATTTATTTTAGTGCATATAGCACATCATGCTGTAGTTATTTGTGTACATGTCCATCGTACTAGATAGCAAACTGTTGAAGGTAAGGAGTGTCTTTGTGTCTCTAGTTCTTAACATTGTACTCAGGACACATGGTATGCATTTGCTAGGTGCATGTCAAATGAATTGTTTCACTTCAGAGATGGGACTAAAATTAGGGTAGAACTCTAAGAAGCCAGAAGTTGCAAATTGGCAACTAGGCCAAATCCCCTCTCAGAAATGATTTTTTGGTCTAAACGGTGTGTTAACCCCCATAGCATTTAGAATATAAAAAAAGTCAGGACTTGTCATGGTGTTGGGGCATCCCCCAATCCACCCCTCTGTTAAGAGATTCTCTAGAAGGACTCATAGGACCCAGCATACAGCTGCACTTACAGCTAAGGTTTATTCGTGAGGTCGCAAGGATACACAGCCGGATCACAAAGGGGATGATGCAGGAGTGGTCTTGGGGAACCTGTGCCTTCTCCCTTCCATAGGGCTCACCTAGAGTGTACTCTTCCTCCAAAATAAAAATGCAGCATCATTTCCCTGCATTATTTCTGCCCAAGGAAGCTCAATGAAGACTTAACACCCAAAATTTTACTGGGGACTTGTCACCTTTGCCTGGCACATACCAAAATTCCAGGCTTCCAGAAGAAAAGCACTGTTTGGCATAAACCATATTGTTTACACAAGCAATCAAAGCACAGTGAACCATCTTTATCCACTAGCAAGTTGACCGGGAACACTCTGAGAACCAAGTTCCCAGATGCCAGCCAAAGGACACCTTTGCAAGCCCTTTCTAAGGACAGCAGCCTCAGGCCTGCCATAGTAACTCTTCTTTACAGTCATATGAAAATTCAGGTTTCTAGTTTATCTTGAAAAGAACTGGAATATCTGGCCATACTGGGTCTGCATTCCCATTTAGCAAGCGTGGTAGGCAGAATGCCACCCCCCCACCCCCTACCCCCCGCTTAAGATGTCCACATCCTAGTCTCTGGAACCTGTGATTATATTACCTTATATGACAAAAGACTTTGCAGATGTGATTAAGGTAAGGATCTTGAGATGGGGAGATTATCCTGGATTATCCAGATAGACCCAGTGTAATCACTAGGGTCCTTATAAGTGGAAGAGGGAGGCAGGAAGGTCAGAGTCAAACAAGAGGTCAGAAGCAGAGGTCAATGTGATGTGATTGTTGGCTTTGAAGATGGATAGGAGCAACGAGTCCAGGTATGTGGGAAGCCTCTAGAAGATGGACAGGGCAAGGAACAGATTCTCCCCTAGAATTTCCAGAAGGAAGGTAACTCTGCCAACACCGTGGTTTTAGCTCTTGGGGCACTTGGGGAGCTCTGCCATGGCCAGCATTAGCATGTCATCTGCTTTACTGCTGACTCAGGTGCTTCTTGCCACCATCCTCTCATTCCTGGATGCCTGCAGTAGCCTCCTACCCAACTTCCTCTTTCTGCACTTGAACCCCTAGAATGCATTCTCCAAAGCAGCTGCAGTCATCTCTCTAAAACACAAACTAGGCATCAATGCTTGCTTAAAAACCTCCATTGCACTTATAATAAAGCTGTCTGCCTCTATGATCTCATCTTGTACAGCTCTCTCTCTCTCTCTTTACTCTGTTTCTTTGCACACATTGGGCTTGCTCCTATCTATGAAATTTTGCACGGAATTTTCTCTGCCTGGAGCACTAATTTCCAGATATTGCCTGGCTGAGTCCTCATCATTCAGGTCTCAGTTCAAACATCATCTCCTTAGAGAGCTGCTCCTTCTCTGTTCAGTCTAAAATAGTAGCTTTCCCCTCCTCCCAACTTTCTGTCCTATTATCTAGTTTTTTTTTTATGTTATATTTTGTTTTTTTAGAGGTAGAGATCTCACCCTGTCACCCAGAGTGGAGTGTAGCGGCAAGATCATAGCTCACTGCAGCCTCAAACTCTTGGGCTGAAGTGATCTTCCTGCCTCAGCCTCCAGAGTAGCTGAGACTACAGGTGCTCACCACCATGCCCAGCTCCAGCTAATCTTTAAAATTTTTTGTAGACATAGGGTCTCACTATATTGCCCAGGCTGATCTCATACTCTTGGCCTCAAGCAATCCTCCTGTCTCAGCCTCCCAAAGTGCTAGGATTACAGATGTGAGCCACTATGCCTGTCCTGTTTTGTTTTCTTCATGTGCTTATTGCTATCTGAAATTTTCCTCTTTGTTTGTTTATTATCTGTTATCCCCACAAAAATGTAAGCTTCTTAAGAGCACAGACTTTTTTGTCCACCACTGTATCCCTGGCACCCGGAATAGTGCTTGGCATATAGCAGGCACTCAAAAAATAATTGTTAGAGGAATTAAGAGTATTGATTGCCTGTTAGTTTATAACTTAGATACATTAATATGCTTTTAAAATCTCAGCCTCTTTACTCTGCTTTACTTAAGACATCTGCCCGCCATTAGGATAGTTTTCTTTTCAGAGTTGGGGATGCCTAGGCTGACTGAAATGTCCAACTCCAAAGGCCAATTTGGAGACATGTAAGTGCTACACAAGACAGTTTGGGGCCCAGTGGTCCATCTAGGCCCCAAGTCCTCCATTTGGGCAATAATTCCTGAGGTCTATGGCTTCACGGACCAACCCAATGGGGGGCTGAACTTCCTTATCTTAGATGTGTTGGTTGGCTGTGTCCTCTGTCCGGGCCTCTTTGTTCCGGGTGGGAGAGAGAAGAGTTCTAACTTTGGAGACTTTAGTCCATAGCCAAAGCCACAATTAGCCATCTTGAAATTCTGGGTCATTTCCTGGCACGCTGTGATGAGAGGGGCTCTGAAAAACCCCTGTCTCAAGATAACTCTCCCACCATGCACCACATTGGCAACTACCTCCTGGATAGGGTTGCTAGATAAAATACTTTATTTATTAAATCTGGCACCCTTATTCTCTGGGAGAGTGGCTGATGAAATGTATAGTAGTCCCGCCTTATCCATACATTCCATGACCCCCAGTGGATGCCTGAGACCCTGGACAGTACCAAACCCTATATACACTATTTTCTTCCTATACATACTACCTATGATAAAGTTTAATTTATCCATTAGGCACAGTAAGAGATTAACAACAGTAACTAATAATAAAATAGAATAATTTTAACAATATGCCAGCATTGCTACTTTGGTATTTTGGGGCCATTATTAAGTAAAATAAGGGTTCCTTGAGCACAAGCACTGCGATACCACCACAGTTGATCTGATAACTGACATTGCTACTATTAATAAGCGGCCAGAAGGCAGGGAGCATCTCCAGCATGGAGATGCTGGACAAAGGGATGTCCCAGGTGGAATGGAGCAGGATGGCATGAGATTGCATCACAGTACTCAGAACAGCATGCTATTTAAAAGTTATGAATTGTGAATTTCTGGGATTTTCCTTTTAATGTTATATTTTTGGACTGTGGTTGACCAAGGGTAACTGAAATCATGGAACAAGAAACTGTGGGTAAGGAGGGACTACTGTAGTGTAGTTTCCAGCCGCATTAGGCTCCATCTGAGGTTAGTGGTCATGCATTTGAAAGATCAGTCAGCATGGTTCTGGGTTTTTGTGCAGCCACTGTTCAGCTGGATGAGTGCAGGCACAGAGCTGATGAAGAAATGGATTTAACCAGGGTTGCGGTTTGGTCAAACAAGGATGCTGAAGCTGGGGAGACAAGAGAGCTGAGGGGTGTGCCAGCCAGGGACCCTGACTGGCCATGGAATTGAAGATTGGAAGGAGATTAAGACACAGGAGGGGCTACAGGGCAGTGAACACTGTGTGGAAAGACACGCCCCAGATGAATCTTAATTCCACCCCAATTAACCCCCATGTGGCGTTGGGCAGCACACTGGAGACTTCTATTTCCTTTTCTCCATCATGGGAAAGGAAGATCTCGCCTTGCCTACCTCACAGTCCATGGAGGGACTCACAGCAAGTAAGGAGTGGAGGTGCCTTAAGAACCATAAAGCAGGATACAGATGCTACAGATTAACATTTTCCTTGCAGAATTTTGCCTAAGGCCATAGAGAGGCTCCTGTGGGGACACAAGGCTGGGCTAGAGCAGCAATGACTTGCAATGGGCTAGGGGAGACATTTAAGAATAGACTTGAGACCCTGCTCATCCTCTTGCTTTGCCCATAGAGAGCAACAGCAACTCTGGACTAAGCACTTAAGAAAGTTTACTTTGTTTGATCCTCACAATACTATCTCTCCCCATTATACAGATGAGAGAACTAGGGCAAAAAGAAGTGATGTGCTCGTAGGTATTGGAGGTGGGGCTAAATCCTATGTTCCATGATGTTCAGAGTTTCCAGCCAGAATGCCCTCAAGCCCGATGTCTGGCCCCAGACTCATTATTTCTGGATCACTGTGGACATCTTCTTAGTCCCACCCATACTCCACTTCCAGCTGTCAACAAGCCCAGGGGATGGGAGCAGTGCTGGAACACAGAAGGCTTGATTTATAAATCCTCTCCCACCTGTGAAGTCCAGGCTGTGCCACCAGGAAATGGGACATGTGATTGCCAATAGACCCCATGTGTCCAGGGGCCTGGGTACCTGTGCGGGGTTACTAGCCCTGGTCACTCTTCTGCCCACCCCACCCGGCTTCCACTTCCTGCTGCTCTGTAACTGAGTCACCAGGCCTGCCCTCCCAGGGTGCAAGCTGACCAGAGAGTATAAGGAGGCTGGCCAGGTGGCCATGGGAGCAGCGGATAGACAGACAGAGGACCCCAGCCTGCCCCCATCCAGGCAGCATGGTGAGTGGATGTGGGGGGATGAGCAGGCAAGGAGGGTCCCAGTGGGCCCAAGATGTCTGGTGTGTGGGGGCCTTGGGAGCCCAGGTCCTCATGGGGCTACAGTGTGTGGTGAGGTGAGGTGAGGTGGGGAGAGGGAAAGGAACTTCCAGATGTGAGCATGGCCCCCAAGTGTGCTGGCATGGGGGGCACACACCCACCGAGGAGGGGAAGGGAAGGTCGATGGTAACCAGGGTGTGAGGCTGGGCTCTTAGTTTAGGGGTGGGGAGTGTGGGGTAAGCAGGACTTGAGCAGGAAGCGTAGGCACTTTACTGGCTAAATCTCCAAACTCTGGGTCCTGCTGCGAGTTCACGATTGGGCTCTGGGGACACATCCTCCGTGGAGGCTACTGCCCCTGGTTTCTGCCCCCTGCCCATCTGCAGCACCTTTGTCTCACCCCTTGTTCCAGTTACAGATCAGTGGAGAGATCGGGGGCAGGAGGGAGAGGGAGGCGCTCCCATCCACGGAGAGCTGGCTGTGTGCGGGCTCATTTGATACCTTCTACCTGTCTCCCCACCTGGCCTGACAGGAGAGCGGTTAAGAGCATGGTTGGTGCCAAGCCTGTCCCTGCTCTGAATATTCCTGGTTTTGTTCATGACTTTAAGCAAGCTGCCTAACCTCTCTGGGGGTCACTTTCCTCATGTATGAAATGAGGGGAGTGAAAGGCCTACCTAAGGGGTTGGTCGTAAAGATTAAATGAGATAATGTAAGTGAAGCGCCCTAGCACAGTGTCTGACACCTAATTAGTGCTTAATAAATGGGAACTACACAATATAACAACAAAGTCCATGAGATTCCCTCTCGGGTATGAGATTATTCTATTTCTACCATCAAGAAAAAGGCACTAGGGAAACTGAGGTACAGTAACTTGTTCCGGGTCACAGAGGGACAAGGATTTGAGGCCAGGTCTGTGTGATTCCAGAGGCTGAGCTCTTTGCCCCATACCTGCTGCTCCACAGTATGGTGCGTTGTTCCCCAAGAGGCCAGTGACCCCTTACACAGACCAGCAGTTCCAGGGTCCAGGACGATGTCTGGCTCTGCGGACAGAGCCTGGGCAGCTCAGAGGTGCAGCAGCCGGTGCTGACCTTCCTGGGGTAACTGGCAAGTCGAGTCAGCCTCCCCTCCTGGACCTGGGATTTCTCAGTCCTTGAGTCCTTAAGTCCCTCCCAGCTCAACTTGTTACCTTCTCTTACTATCACACCAGGGATTGCGGGTGGGAAGTTGGTAGAGAGACCCAACATGTGTGGCTCACGCTAGTGCCTGTCAGGCAGTGCGCCAGGCACTTGCGTGCGTTCTTTCATTTGATCCTCATAGCCATTCTAGGAGGGGCTCTTACTATATTATTGCCCACATATCACAGGGGAGAACATCGACAAAGAGGTTACCACTCCTGATCAAGACAAGTAGAGAAGTAATGAGGTTGGAATACAGATTATTTAATGCATTAATCCTAGTCATCTAAAAATCATAAGAAGGCCTGTCCGAGTGCCATGGGGTTTACAACTAATTGATTACAACCAGTTATAGATTCCTTTGTTCCTTCTCTACTCCCACTGTTTCACTTGACTAGTCTTAAAAATAAATAAATAATTAAATAAAAATCATAAGAAGTCAAGGCACTTGTGTCATATAAAAAAGTCAGTGAAGTGTAACATTTGTGGAGAAAGTATCCTCATTAAAGAATTATGAAATATTTCAGACATGCAAAAAGTTATAAAGAACAATGTAACAAACAGCAACTACCAACTTGAGAAATAGAATCCCTCTCCAGCTGCCCCCACCTCTCTCTCCTGTTGGAGAGAACCATTATTCCAATTCCAATGGTAATGTTTTCCCTTGCTTTCTTTATCTTTTTTGTTTGTTTGTTTTTGTTTTTGAGACATGAGTCTCGCTCTGTTGCCCAGGCTGGAGTACAGTAGCATCATCATAGCTCACTGCAACCTCCAATTCCTGGCCTCAAGCCATCCTCCCACCTCAGCCTTCTAAGTAGCTGGGACTACAGGTGTGTGCCACCGCACCTGGCTGATTTTTCTATTTTTTGTAGAGAAGAGGGTCTTGCAATGTTGCTCAGGTTGGTCTCGAACTTCTAGCTTCAAGCAATCCTCCCACCTCAGCCACCCAGAGTGCTAGGATTATGGGTGTGAGCCACCACATCCAGCCATATCTTTGTAACATTTTTCTTTGCTTCCCTCACCAATGGCTCCTAATTTCTTTCTGAACACAGGTGGGTTGATTATTGTGATCTGCTAGATTCATTCGATCCCCTCAATGCTCTTCATGGATACACTTAGTCACTGAGCAAGACTGTATAATCTTAGAACTGCCTACATTTTCTGCTGTCCTGGAGGGTTTTGGCCCAGCCCCTAGAGCCAATGCCTGTTGGTCCTCAATGCCACCAGTAAATGTTTAGACACAGAGATGGGGCAAGGAGAGCAGAGTCCAGGAACCTTGGCTCTCAGCCAGAGAACCACTAGAGGAAGGCAGGCAGGAACCGTGTCCAGACATGATATGCTTCTCTCTGCTAAGGCTGTTCTCTGCCCTTTGCCCGCTCAGCATGAGTGCATCTCAGTCCATGCGGGCAGGCTGGAGGGCAGACTGGCAATGCCTGCTGGGAACTCTACTGCTTGGAACACGGGATCCAACAAGATGCCCAGAGACAAGACCATCGGGGGAGGGGATGACTCCTTCAACACCTTCTTTAGTGAAGCCGCGAGTAGAAAACATGTGCCCCATGTGATGTTTGGAGCCCACCGTGATTAGTGAGTGATGATGAGTCCCTGCCACGGCTGCGTCCCCAGGTATCACAGCAAGTCCTACTCCATAACTGGAGAGCACTGGAGCCTGTGGTTATGGCCTCCCAGTTGCTGCAGCCAATTAGAACTCCAGATCTACAGGAACTCTGTCACTCTGGCCCTGAGTCCCCAGGCCACCCCACATCCCTTTCCTTGTCATTGAAAACACATCCAGGCAGGGTAATAGCAGTGGCCTGAATGCAGCTCCTCTGGGGTAGACACTGGGGCCTGGTGACCCCACTCCCTCTGAGTATACTGGGCTCCAAGAGAGAGCCAGACTACAAGGGCAAGTGGGGCCCAAAACTCTGCTCATTGCAGACCAAGTTCAGATGGGCATGTACCGCCAGCTCTTCCACCCAGAGCAGCTCAGCTCAGGCAAGGAAGATGCTGCCAGTAACTATGCTAGAGGCCACTACGGCCCCGGGAAAGAGCTCGCTGACCTGGTGCTGGACCAGATCCAGAAGCTGGTGAGAGAAGGGCTGCAGTGGGGGTATCTGGATTCCTCTCCTGAAGTGGTCTGGAGACCAGACTGGGGAAGGACAGCTTCAGCTCGTGGGAGAGCCTCCTGGACAAATCTTCAACACACAGGACCAGGACTGTGAGGTGGGGCCCTGATCTCTGGTCAGGGGAGGCCAACTGTAGGCTCCAGCCTGGAGCTGGATGTCCCCTTTAACTCCTATAGCGACTGGCCTGGTGGTAGGCAGAGTGATCACTCATTCAAACATGTCAGTGGGCTGCCTGGCCAAGTTATGGGGGTCCATAAGCACCCTCAGGATATTACCTTGCATTACAGGATGTGGGCAGAAGGTCCTGTG
>NW_012142745.1:1270399-1282235 GCF_000956105.1 Propithecus coquereli
AGGCCTGGGCCCGCCTGGACCACAGGTTCGACCTGATGTATGCCAAGAGGGCGTTTGTGCACTGGTATGTGGGTGAGGGCATGGAAGAGGGGGAGTTCTCCGAGGCCCAGAGGATATGGCCGCCCTGGAGAGGGATTACAGGGAGGTGGCCATGGATAGTGTGGAGGGGAGGGAGAGGAGGAGGAGAGGGATGAATACTCGGGGAATGCTGTGTGTCTCTCCTAAACAAAGTTCTGTGGCTTTATCATCTCATGAGTGTCTTTTTCTCTTGGGAAAAGCCAGGGAGGGAGGGCTTCTCCTCCATGACAGACAGGAAGGCTGGTGTCGGGATTCACCAGAAAGCAGATGTGACTTTAGATTTCATTGCAGAGTGCATTCCAGGGAGCAGAATGGGGGCCCAGGGGAGTAAGCAGGCAAGGAGGGAAAGTTCCCCCTAGAGGATGCAGCTGAATACATGCCATCTCAGAGCCATCCCTGGGTGAGTGGACAGGCAAGGAGGTGAGGGTAAGGGGCTTATGCTCTGGTTCCATTCTTCCATTGGCTAAGCCTTCACCCCCTTTAAGCAGCAGCTCTGTCGCTGGGCACGGTGGCTGGTGCCCGTAATCCCAGCTACTCGGGAGACTGATGCGGGAGGATCACTTGAGCCCAGGAGGTGGAGACAAGCACGGGCAATATATTGAGACCCCCATTTCAAAATATCTCAGACAACAACAGCAACAAGAAGAACAAGAAGCATCAACTCCCCTGCACTTCTGGGTGCCCACGCTTGGGCTGTAGAGTCAGCAGGAAATCCTGCGGAAGGAGGGAGGAGGAGGCAGCGCTGTTGAGTTGTGCATGTGTGAAGTCAGGGGAGCCCCACGGAGCTGCAGCAGGAGCCTGGTGAGGCTGGGAGGATCTAAGTGAAGTGTCAGAGTAACCTGGGGCTCACTAGCCCACCGTCCAATCTGGAGGCTTGTCTCCTCCAGGCAGGAGGCTGAGGTGTAGACAGTCCTGAAGCTGGCATTGAGGCAGAACAGTGGTACAGTGGCAGCAACAAAGAGGGACTGGCTGGGGGATGGGGGCTTACATCCCAGTGATCTCCATCAACACTCACCACTTTTTTTTTTTATTTCAGCATATTATGGGGGTACAGATGACTAGGTTACGTATGATGCCCTTGTCCTCCCTCCCCCTCAAGTCCAAGCTTCAAGTGTGTCCATTCCCCAGGAAGTGCGCATCTCACTCATTGTTTGTGCATATGCCTGTCCCCTCCTGCCCCCTCCTGCCCCCTCCCACTCACCACTTTTTGATAAAGATAGTTGACCTTTTTCAATCTCATGGTGTTATGCAAACACAGCTTCAAGATGCTGTTCCAAATGATGGTGGCCCTTAAATCCTTTCCTATGGACTTTCTACAACCCCTGCTGGGCTGGGGGGATGGTCTAACCATCGGAGGTGTTGGAACCAGGGCAATCCCCGCCATCCCACCCCAGAAGAGATTCGGTTCTCAATGTCACCCTCAGCTCTGTCCCTCTTGCACTCTCCTTTCCCCAGACTTGGTGTCACTCCTCAAGATTTGATGTGGGGAAGGCAGCCCAAAAGGTAGCAACAGCAGGAAGCTGCTGTCACCCCCAGGGCTGGAGGAGCCAAAGGATGAGATGTTATACCACATGGAGCTGGGACCATCAGGTGGGAGCTGGAACCACAGCAGGGCTACCCGGAAGAAGCAGGAGGGACCAAGGAGGGAGGGACATTTGGCAGGATTCAGAGTCATGGAGGAGACACAACCAGAGCCTGTGAAGCCACCTGATTTAGAAGGGGGAGAGATACCCTGGCTTTCTCTCCTTCCCACCCTCAATCTCCAGCCAGTAGTTCCAATCAGCTGACCCTAGACAGCAGCGAGATAGCAGGTGACACAGGGCAAAGGGCGAGCAGCCGTGCAGGACACAGAGCCAGGAAGATGGGGAAAAGATCTTGGAGAACAGGCAGGTCACTGCACATACCTGCACTGGGCCTGGTGCTGGGGGCCACTCAGGGCCTGTGGGGGGTAAAGATGGAAATGGAGGGACCCCTTCCCTTCCTTGTCTGGCCCCATGGAGTGTCCCTGTCACTCGTCTCAGCAGTTACTTTGTAGTAAGTAGAGGATGGAATGGAAGTAACAGAACGCTGGGGAGTTTAGAGAAGAAGACAGGATGGACATGCCCAGCTTGGCAGCTTCCTCCACTCTCCCAGAATTATTTTCCTCCATTCCTCTTTGAGGATTTAAGCTTACAGGGAGGCTCTGTCCTAGGGAGGGAGAGGCCTGCAGTTGTGTGTGTGTGTGTGTGTGTGTGTGTGCGCGCCCGCGTGCACGAGTGCTCTCGCGGTGGAGGTGGGGGTAATGTAATTCAGAGGGTGTATTTAAAAGCCCATTTTGATTGAATAGCTCAGCTATATCCCCCAATTCTTTTTTTTTTCACTTAAAGGGCTGACTTTTAAACCTCCATCTGTCTGACTTTTGTCTCTCAACTGGTTTCAAATTTGGGAAGGGAAGAGGGGTTACTTTGGTAGCCCTTCAAACCCCCAGAAGTAGTTATCATTTACTGAGCACCTATTACGTGCTGGGCCCTGTATCCAATGACCTTGTTTAATCTCAAGGGAAATACAGTTACCATTTTGTATGATTCTGCATTATTCTGGAATGGAAGCTCGTCGGAATGAGGCCTTGGTCTGTTTTCACTGTTCTACTCTCAGCGCCCCAGGTGTTGCCTGCCATATCAGATGCTCAATACCTATTTGTTGAATGAACTTTTTAAATGAATGCCTATTTTATAGATGTGGAGACTGAGGCTCAAAGAGGTGATGTGACTTACCCAAGGTTACCCAGCTAGTAAATGGAGGAGTTGGGGTTGAAGCCTGGGCTGCCCGGCCGGGGCTTATGCTGCTGCCCACCCTTTTCCTCGGAGGCCTTCACTTCTTGCCCACAGTGGTTCCAGGCACCACCCAGACGCCACCTCTTCTGAGCCTGTCAGGTCTCCAGTGCCCAGAGAGTGACTCAGGTGCCTCGAGGGCAGGGAGGGGGTGATGCTTGACAGTGCCCTGCCCAGGCTCTGGGTGGAGGACATCAAGGTGTGGTGTGGAGTCCCACCTTCTGGGTCTGAATAGGGGCAGAGGCTTCTTTGAGGCCAGGGTTTGGGGCTGTCAGTGCCCCTGGGAAAGCATCCTTCGACAACTCACAGGAGGTGGGGTGAAGGCCTGCAGGAGCCATAAGGGAGGGCTGCGAGGGAGGTGGGGCCTTTGCCTGCCAGAATGGCTGGGTATCCAGAGAGGCAGCCTGTGTCCCTTCCCGTCTGCTGTGCCAGCCAGCCCACCCTGGGCAGCTGTATGGCCATCTCCCCTGGGACCTTGTGAGGCCTTCCAGCTAGTAACCCTGCTGGCAGGCCCTGGCAGGCCTGGGTTGGACTGGGTGTGGGTGTGGGGAGGCAACCCTGATCTGGGGCAGCTGGGAGCAACACCCAGCCTGGCTCCTGGGGACTCCTCAGTGCAGGGGAATACTTTTATCCCTGATGCTCCTAAAGCCAGGGTCCAATTACCTCAGGCAGACACAAGAGATAGGTTCCCAGCCTTAATTTCCACCCAATAAATTTATTCCCTGGTCTCTGATGTGTCAGGAACATTCCTGCCTCCAAAGGTGTGTTCTCACCATTCCCTCCTCCTGGAAGACCACCTCCCCTGCTTGTCTGAATGTTGACATTCCTTCCAGCTTAGGTCACAGCCATCCAGAACCTATTCAGCCCTGGGAGCTCTCCCTCCTCTGGAGCCTTTCAGCATCTCCTGTCTGTCTCTATTACTCACTTGGCACTCGGCTCGGGCTGCCTTGGTACAACAGCACTTGGCTTCTTATTGATGTCCTATTTCCTCAACTAGATTTTTAAAAATTATGTATATGAACAGTTATTATGTGCACATGCTTCAGAATTCAAAAGGTATCAAAGAGATTTATGAACAAGGAAAATATCTCCTTCATCTTGTTCCCCTCTTGACAGCCACCACTGTTAACTTGTTTGTTAATGTTTCCTTCCAGAGACGTCTACATATATACAGGTTGAGTATCCCTTATCCGAAATGCTTAGGACCAGAAGTGTTTTGGACTTCAGAATTTTTTGGATTTTGGAATATTTGCATATACATGATGAGATCTCTTAGGGATGGGACCCCCCCCAAGTCTAAACATGAAATTCATTTATGTTCCATATGTACTTTATGCACAGAGTCTGAAGGTAATTTTATACAATATTTCAAATAACTTTTTGCTTGAAACAAAGTTTGGGTATATGAGGTCAGGTGTGGAATTTTCCACTTGTGGTGTCAAGTCAGTGCTCAAAAAGTTTCAGATTTTGGAGCATTTCAGATTGTGAATTTTTGGATTAAGGATGCTCTACCTGTATGACTGTGTGTATACACATTTAGCATATGCTTTGTTCTACACCTTGTTTTTTCACTTAACAATAGATCTGGAAGATGGTCCATATCAGTACCTATAGCTATGCCTCATTCTTTTTGGTGACAAGATAATATTCCATTATATGGTGTACCATTATTTATTTAACCAGTCTGCTCTCAATGGGTATTTAGGCTGTTTCCTATCTTTTGCTATTAAAAAGAATGCTGCAACCCTTGTATATACTTCTTGGTGCATATGTATGACCGTAACTTCTTAGAATTGGAATTGCTGGGTCAAAGGGTATGCACCTTCGTTTTGATGTACCCCATCTTGCTCTGTTTAGATGTTACACCAAATTAACTATCTTACCACTACCAATTTATGAGAATGCCTGTGCCCACAGTCTTGCCCGTAGAATGTATTAAACTTTTTGATCTTTGTCCATCATCCAATAAGTGAAACAAAGTATTTTGTTGCAGTTCTTGTTCATAATTCTCTTGTTATGAATGAGATTGAGATTTTCATGTGTTTAAAAGCCAATACTTCCTTTTCTGTGAGCTGTCTGTGCCCTTTACCCATTTAAAAATTGCTTTGTCTTTCCTTAATTTGTTGGATTTTTTTGTGAACAAAGGAAATTAACCCTTTGTCTGCTAGATATGTTCCAGATAATTTCCCTCAGTTGTCGTTCGTCTGTGTCCCAACTAGATTTTCATCTCCTTGAACACAGGGACTGGAATTTAAACCTCTTTGTATTCCTATTCTTAACATAATATGACGCCACATACATGGTAGGTGCTAGACAAATGTCTGTTAAGAGAAGCAAGGAGAAAAAGGCAGAAATTTGGAAGATTTTGGAGTGACCTAATCTAATCTACTCCTTCCTCTTATATCAAGTATAAGCCTGTCTTTGCCCTCGTCTTTGGGTCAGTCAGGACTCTTGTAAACAGCAGAAGCTAACGCTGGCAGATTTTAAAACACCATCCACCCACCTCCCAATCAGCGAGATACTGGGTAGCACACAGGCTCAACGCAAAGGCCAGCAAACAGGGCTCAGCAAACACGCACCAAGGGAAGTGGGCAGCCAGCACCACCGTCAAGGTTAGGGCACAGGACAGCCTGTGCAAGAGACTCCTATCCCCTCCCCCCCCTGCAGCGACCGCCCCCCAACTCAGGCACTGGGGTCAACATTTCCTCCTCCAGACACTAGAGGATGCTCTGTTGGCTCAATTGCCGCCAGCAGGGCTGCAGAAATGAATTCTCAACTGCCCCTGCTTCTCTGTGACTTGCTCTAGATTCAAAGTCCCAGTTGGAACACCTGATTGGCAGATCTTATGTCTTTTACCTGCCTCCTTAAAGCTGAAAAGTCTGGACAGCAAGCCTGTGGCTTTGTGGAAGGTGGTGGCCTGCCTCCTATTAGGGCCCAGGCAATGGGAATTACCCAAAAGTAGGCAGGAGGTTCAGATGGTGGGTGGCCAAGAAAACTGGACAAATGCAAATCACCTTCTCTCATGTCCGGCTCGATCCCTTCTCTTTGGTGAAGTGTTCCTGGGTCACCTAACCTAAAATACTTTTCTGGACTCACATAATCATTATTGCTTGGGCCAATCATGATGCCAGAGAGGATTGTACTAATGACGTCTACTGTGTATTACTACTGTGTCTCCTCTGACTTTCAAACAACCCTAGGCACTACTTATATTTAGTGAGAAAAAACGGAGTCCTGGGAGGTCGTCCCAAGTCTCACAGCAGTGCCAGCTTGTAAACCCAGGTCTGTTTCCAAAGCCTTGGTGTTTCCCAGCAGCTGTACTGATGGGCTGGTATCTTACCAAGTTCCAGCTCTGTGAAGGCAAGGAGTGAGCCACATTCTTTATACATTCTAGAAGCATCTAGTTTGTGGAATGTATGCATCCTTTTTACATTCTGGAAGCATCTAATTTGTAGAAAGTGCTCAACTAATGCTTGTGGATTGGCCTGGATAATATCAAGCAGGAGCCAATTCTGGAAGGTTCTCTAACTCTCCCATGAGGCCTGAACCTGGGAATCATTTTGAGGTGGAACAGGCCTACTCAGAATCAGTTTGGGAAGACTGGAATCTGGAGAATTCCTTTTCACTGTCCCCTTTAACCTCACCTCCCCTAAATGTGTCAAAACTGTCAACAAAGAGTTTGCATCTGTTCCTTATTTTATCATCCAACAGGTATTTTTGAACATGACTGCTGCCCTAATGCACCTGTGAGAAAAAAGAAACAATCCCGGCCCTGTGAAATTTACATTCTAGGGGGAGGTAAACGGTAATCAAATAATCAAACCAATAAATGGTAATATGTGGCTCTGACAAGCGTGATGAAGGAAATGCCACGAGATGCTATAAAAGGCAGGTCTGACCTACTCAGGGAAGTCAGGGCAGCCTCTTTTGAGGACCTGGGGCTGAAACAGGGAGCCGAAGGGGAGGAGTTAGGCCCTGGGGGGAGTGTGTGAGTCCTAGAGGTGGGTGAGTAACCATGGATCATCAGCATGGTTATAAGAAAGGGACACAGGGACCTGGGGCTTGTTTGTGGGCTGCCCCTGCCTCTGTGTTTGTGCAAGTGCGTCACGCCTGGATGGAGGGGGCCGCTGTCTCCCAGGTCCCATCTGGGGATGACGTCGCCCTGGTGCAAGCCCAAAATAGCCGGCTCCGCCCCCATCTCCCGGCAGCCCCTGTACTCCGCCCCCGCCCCCCGGACAGGCAGAGCGGCCTTCCCTCCGTCTCTAGTAGCTTCCGCGCCGCTGACGCATGCTTGCGCGCACAGCTGGGCCGGGCGTCCTACGCAGCAGCCGCGAGCCGGGCTGCCGGTGCCAGACGGTTCCCGGCGGGGGGCAGGGGCGGGGCGCTGCAGGAGGCCGAGGACTCCGGGCGGAGGAGGTGCGGCCGGGACCTTTGGTCAGGCTGGGGGCCCTGGGCCCGGCTGCTGGAGTTAGGGAGCCCCGATAGGGCTCTCCGGGCCTGGGCACCGAGATAGCCCTTGGCCCCGGCCTGCGGGGCCGATAAGGCTGCCGGAGGGAGCCTAGTCACTGGCCGTAAGCGGAACCCGGCGGGCTCCGCTGCCACCTCGGAGCGCCTCCCGCTACCCCGGGGGTCTCCAGCTGCAGGCAGGGCTCTTGATTCTTTCTGCCTGACTCCTTCTCTCCTGCAGCCCCAAGGAGGCCTCCTGACGACTGACAGTTGCCATGGCATCCTACTATGAGATCCTAGACGTGCCGCGAAGTGCATCCGCTGATGACATCAAGAAGGCGTAAGTGCCTCCATGTGCATCAGAAAACCTCTCACCCTCCGCCGCCCACCACATGGGGCACTTCAGAGGGACACCTATAGGTGTCCAAGGGAACCAGGTCGTTAGAAAGCACTGGGGGGGCTCCCTCAGAGTGACACCTGTAGAGGGGAGGGAGACCCCTAGAAAAGCATAAGGGGAAGAGCCAGAGAATAAAGACGCTCTGCTGGGAGCTGCTCTGTGGGTCCTTCTCCAGTGCGCCTTCCCCTCGGTTCCCCGCTCCTCCCTGCTACTCCTCCCCCGACCCTGGCCCCTGGGCTTTCTCAGGGTGCAGTGCAGAGATGCCTAGGCTCTGTGAGGAGGAGGGGCCAGCGTCCCTGTACTCTTAGTGGCCACATGTACCCCCAACCTTTGCAGCCTGGTCCAGCGGCCCCACGGAGGGGTCAGGGCTGGGCTTTCTCACCCTTGCGTTACCAACTGCTCATACGTGAAGTCCCAGCGCTGGCGCCTGAGGAGGGAGAGAGGAAGTCCATTCACACATGGCAGCAGAGGCAGACCTGGCAGCGGGGGTGGCTGGGATCCAGTGGTGAAAGGACAATGTTGGGCTAGTGGGAAAATGGGTCGCTCAATTCCCTGGGGGGAAGTGCCTGCATTTGTGCCCTGACCCTCCCCTCTGAACCCACTTCCTGCAGGTATCGGCGGAAGGCTCTCCAGTGGCACCCAGACAAGAACCCAGATAATAAAGAGTTTGCTGAGAGGAAATTTAAGGAAGTGGCGGAGGCATATGAAGTGCTGTCGGACAGTAAGGGCCGGGGGCAAGGCGGGGCCCCGCGTACGACCCCCACTTCACACCCCATCTCACGCCTTCCCAAAGCCATGCCTCTGCCACCCCGGTCTTTTTCCAACCTGACATTTAAGTACCTCCCCCTTCCCCAGGGGCAGCTGAGCGTCTACTCCCCAGAGTCTGGTAGGCGTGGCCTGGGTCCTGGCAGGGGAAGGAAGCGGGGCAGGTAACCAGTGTGCGCTGAGCTCCCGTGTGCCAGGCACTGCCTGGTGTAATCTCCGTGAGTCCTCACAGCCACCCTACCAGGCAGGTTTTATCACTCCCATTTTACAGGTGAGGAAACTGAGGCTGAGAGGTGAAATAACTTGCTCAAGGCCACATAGAGCTGGAATATGAATCCAGGTCTGTCTTTTATTCATTCATTCAAAAAGAATTCACTGAAGGCTCTCGGTACCAGGCGCTTGCTGGGTACCGGGGAAACAGTGGAGGATAAGCAGGCATTTTCCCTGTCCTGAGGGTTACATTCTGGTCGGGGAGACCGACGCTAACCAGGCATACACAGTTTTAGATGGTGAAGAGTATTCCAAGGAGAGAAGTGAGTGATGTGATAGGGAGTAATGGGCACCTATTTTGTTATGGTGATCACAGAAGGCCTCTCTGAGGAGGTGACACTTAGGCTAAGCCCCGATTAATAATAACATGGTAATAATTAGCTAAGATTTATTGAACACTTCCTATATGTCGGGCACTATGCTTAGCAGTTTACATGGATTATCTCACTTGGTATGTGCAGTAACCTGTGAGGTAGGTGCTGAGATTACATTCATTTTACAGATGAGAAGGAGCCAGCTGTGTGAGGGGCTGAGCTGCTGTTAAAACCTTTGGCCTGTGTCCCTTGGGCATCCTGCTGCCCCCCAAGTGTCAGTCTCTCGGCAATCCTGTCGGGGTCCTAGTTTGGGAGGGGAGGCCATCATCCCAGAGGGAGGGAGAAATGACCTGGTCTCTCTTTGCAGAGCATAAGCGGGAAATCTATGACCGCTATGGCCGGGAAGGGCTGACAGGGGCAGGTAGGTGGAGGGGTGGGGCCCAGGGATGGAAGTGGGGCACGGAGGGGAGAGGGGGCAGATTCTTGTAGTGGATGCCTCTGTCTGAGGCTCCTGGCTGTGCCCTAAGCCCTCTCCTTGTCCTGCTTCTCCTCTAGGAACCGGCCCCCCTCGGGCGGAAGCTGGCAGTGGTGGGCCTGGCTTCACCTTCACCTTCCGCAGCCCCGAGGAGGTCTTCCGGGAGTTCTTCGGGAGTGGGGACCCTTTTGCGGAGCTCTTTGGTGAGTGGACTCATGAGGCCTCTGAATGGCTCAACTTCTCCATCTGGACCTGTCCTTTCTTGGGTTGGGAGCCCCTTAGGTGGGAGGCTGAGAGGGAAAGAGAATTGCACACACAGAAGATTTTGGGGGGCTGAGTCCAGTGAGAACTGGGACAGAACCTCACACATGCCAGAACCCACGTGACCCAATAGTGACACTTCACAGACTTGCCTTATCAAACGACAGCAACAACAGTACATTGTTAGATCTCCACAATAACAGCCGTGAAAGCAAGACTCAAAGCATCATGTGACAATAATAACATTACACATAGCAACAGATACCATTTTTTGAACGATTAATGTGTGCCAAGTATTTTGTATCCCCTAATCCTCTGTCGAACCCAGAGAGATGGGTAATTTTATCCCCATTTGCAGATAAGAAAATTGGGGCACAAATAACATGCTTAGAGTCACACAGCAAATGGCAGAGCTGGGACTTCCAGCTGTGTCTGCCTGTCATCACATCATGATTGCCTGCCTATAGTGAAAGAACACTCTGCCCTCCCTCGCTCCCTCTGTCTTTCCCTTCCCTCTTCCTTCCTTTATTCTTTATTGTGGACAGAACTAACCAGTGAATGTTTCCACTTGCAATGTTAGAAAGGAATTTAATTGGTAAATAAGCCCAACTAAAAATGGAAAAAAAAATCAGAAATGTACCCATTGCTTAGAAGTTTATATTTCTAGACTTAGAAGTGGGGTTCACACACCTTTGGGGGGAAGTCTTTTCACCAGATAACTGTTAATCTGCTTACTTGTTGCAGATGAGCTGGGCCCCTTCTCGGAGCTTCAGAACCGGGGTTCCCGACCCTCGGGTTCCTTCTTTTCCTTCTCTTCCTCCTTCCCCGGGCACTCTGGTAAGCACTGTCCCTCCCACTTTTGCAAGCTCTGAGTCCTGGGACCTCTGGTGTCAGCTTGTTACTTTTCCAAGCCTGTCTCCTGTATCTGGAGCCTTCCCTCTCGAAGCTGTGTGGGAGGCTCCACTGGGGTTCCTGGCCCTTGGTGGCTGCAGCAGGCAGTGTTACAGCCTTTGTCTAACAACCTCTCCTCCTCCTCCTTTGTCTCGATGCCAGATTTCTCCTCCTCATCTTTCTCCTTCAGTCCTGGGGCTGGTGCTTTTCGCTCTGTTTCTACATCTACCACCTTTGTCCAAGGACGCCGCATCACGACACGCAGGTGAGAGTTCCCTCTGGGGCCACACAGTGGGGCAGGGTCTGGGGTGGAGCCGTGAGCTGTGCACAAATAGAAGGTCAGCTCTTTGAGGGCAGGGCCCAGTCTGCACTGTCTAACGTGGTGGCCAGAGTGAGACCAGTGCCTGCAGGATTCAGTCTTTGCTTATTGCCTGAACTGTGCTGTCTCCCACAGAATCATGGAGAACGGGCAGGAGCGGGTGGAAGTGGAGGAGGATGGGCAGCTGAAGTCGATCACAATCAATGGTGAGGAGTGACTCTGCCACCCAGGCCCTGGCAGGAAGCCCCAGCCCCCGTCCCTAAAGCCCCCTCCCCAAACTGCTGCTCTCTGAACTCCCTTGGGGCTGGGAGGGAGTGGCAGCCGCGGGCCAGACTGGCAGGGTTGGAGATGGCGATCCTAGGGGGGAGTCTGAGAGGGCTGACTAATCACCATGACCACGAGGGGGGTGCCTTACATTTGCAAAGCACTTGCACACATGCGCCATCCCCTGTATTCCTAAAGCAGCCAGGGAAATAAGCAGGGCAGATGGTGTCCCCCAGTTTGTATTTGAGGAGACTGCACTGCACCATGCTTAAATGTCCCTAACTTCCAAGTAGCCCAGGCCCAACACTCTTTCCTACCAAACGAGGGATAAGCCAGGAGTCAAACTCAGGATGCACGATTCTTGGAGTGGAACTCTTCGCTCAACACCATGCTGTGCGGGGTTGCCTCCATGGCTAACCTTTCATGTCTACCGACCAAGCACTTCACATGGGTTGTCTTATTTAATCACTGGAACAATTTGAGTAGGTAGGCACTATCCTTATCCCACTTTAAAAATGAGGAAAGAGGCCAGGCGCGGTGGCTCAC
>NW_012142745.1:1282715-1292105 GCF_000956105.1 Propithecus coquereli
GGCTTCATGGTGGCTGTGACTCTTGCAGGTGTCCCAGATGACCTGGCACTGGGCTTGGAGCTGAGCCGTCGTGAGCAGCAACAGTCAGTCACCTCCAGGTCCGGGGGCACTCAGGTCCGGCAGACCGCTGTTACACGCCCCTCTGACAGTGACCTCTCTGAGGATGAGGACCTGCAGCTTGCCATGGCCTACAGCCTGTCAGAGATGGAGGCAGCTGGGAAGAAACCGGCAGGTGGGCGGGAGGCACAGCGACGACGGCAGGGGCGCCCCAAGGCCCAGCACCAAGATCCAGGCGTGGGAGGGACCCATGAGGGTGTAAGGGGTGAGGCCGCCAAACCCAGCCCATCCCCAGAGGAGAAGGCGTCCCGCTGCCTCATCCTCTGAACACCAGGCCCAGCGCAGCCTGATTCGTGTCATGACTGGGGTCTGGCTCACTGCCGGGAGAGTGGAGAGGAGCATGGCCGAGTTGCGGGAGCCCGTCTCCAACTCCGTGCTCCCTCTGCAAGTTTCCCTCCCAGGCCCACCTGCACTCTGGTGTGGACTTGAGATTTTCTGTGCTCAGCCCAGGCCTGATAGGTCCCTGGGTCAAGCCCAGGGTGGGGGGCGTCAGGGCAGTGGAAGGGCCCGGGAAGCAAGGATGCACTTACTGGAAGGGGAATTCCTGAGGGGTAATCAGTGGTTTGGGCTGGGCCTTTTGTGCCCAGGTCCTCTGCCACCTGCGTTGCTGATGATGTCAAGGAAGGAGGACTTGGCCTGGGTTCTCTGAGCCCAAGTTGGCAGCTCCACTGGGGAGCAGTGCGGGCTCTCCTTGTCCAGCTGCAGACACCCCCATCCTGGTTTCTGTGCAGTGTTGAGCTCTGACCGTCTCTGTTGCTTCCCTTCTGGTGCCGCTTCTTCCTCCCACTCTTCTCTCTGCAACTCCCTGCGGGCCGCATCGCTTGCTTTCACGGCCGCTCATCTGGCTAGGACTCCCTTCTCCTTCCTTCCCCGAGAAGGCCTCAGTGTGGCGAGGAAGATGCTGGGGCCCGTAGGGCCATGAGGTCTTCTGGGGAGGCTAGCTGGGTGGGGCGGGAGCCTCTCAGCTGTCCGGATTCAGAGCCGGAGTCCACTCCTCCTCCCTTCCTCTTGCTGCCTCAGCCTGCCCCCAGCCTTGGGACTAGGCAGAGGTGAGGCTGGCTAACCCTGGAGAGGTGGGATAGGGCCAGGGTGACCCAGGAGGGAGGCCTAGGAGGGGACTGTACCCTATGTGACTTCCCCACCATCATCAGGGCTTAGGGAGAGGGCACATGGCTAGCCCAGGTCTGCATGCTTGGCTCCATCCTCCAAGGCTTGCTGCTGACCCTCTCTCCTGTCACCCCGCCCCCGCTCTCTTCCTAGATGTGTTCTGAGCTGGATGTCCGGGATCCAGAGTTGCAGCACAGTTACAACAGGACAGCGCCCTCCCCCATGCGCTGGGAGGGGCCTCTCCATTCCTCTCCCTCACCCATGCTGAGTGTAGAACTGGGGCCTGGGTGGTGGGTCGGGGGGCCGGGTGGGAGGAGTCATAGTTGTAACCTGTGCACGCTCTTCCCTGGGTGTTTGGTGCTGGCTCTTGGGGACTACAAATCCCAGAATGCAATGCACCTGGCCTCATTTCTGATAGGTCATGCTTTGGGGGAAGTGGTGCGGGTTTATGGAGCTATGCATCTTGGGACGTGTTCCAGCCCAGGTCGGCCTGTCACTCGCTGCCAGGCAGGGAGATCGGGTCTTTTGATTTGTCCCTGGAAGGGTGGCAGGAATGTGGATGATGGGGGAATGATCAGAGAGCCTCGGTTCCCCTGACACGTCTTGCTAGCCCCAAGGTTGGAGTGGGCAAATCAAAGCCCTGCAGCATCTGGGTGAGGTTCTTTTCCTGTGGGCAGCCTGGGGTCCAAGGAACGAGCCAGAGCAGTAGCATGTCTGACTAAGCAGGGTGAGGCCCCAGAAGGCTGAATGGTGTGGGTGGGCAGAGAGCCTGGAAGGGAAGGCCGCCTCGTGGGGGGTGCGTGTGTGTGGCTGGGATTGGCATGTGATGGGAGCTTCGGGCATGCCGCTGCTTGTATGGCTTTCTTTGGCCTCTGACCCTGCTGCCCATTCTTTCTCTCCACCATCACAGAAGAGCCGCCTCTCCTCCTCCCTGCCTGGGGAGCCCAGTGGCCAGGGAGGGGAGTGGTGGAGTCAGCCCTGTAACATTGAGCCTCAGAGACCTATCAAAGCCAGCAGGGCTGAGCTTAGACCGAGGGAAACACTGGAAGTCAATAAAGCTGAGTTTTGAGAGCTCACTGGTACGCTGTATTCTTGTGCTCCTACTTTCCAGGGGGGCCCAGGAGGGGCCCTGTGGGACCAGTGGGTGACACTTCAGGCCTCACACTTCCCTTTGTGCCCAAAAGGAGGTGCAGGCCTTGCCAGTTGATAGAAGTTCTCTTTGACCAGGTCACCCTCCCCAAGTATGTTATAGAACCCCAAGAACTGCTCATATTCTTTGTCCTCACCTCTTGGGGGCCCACGCCAGATTCCCCTGGCACCCACCACCCAGTACTCCACAGCATAGCTCAGATCAGACTAAGGTAACACTTGATGGAGAGCATGGGGACCACAGGAAGCTGATATCACATGGCAAAACCTTTAAACTGTATGTATCCCCAAGACCCGTGGACAGCCCCTTGGCAGGTTTCCTTAGTTCACAGCCAGAGCCGTGGGCCAGGGGCACGTGGAGGGGTGCAGGTCTGCCCCCCACCCCAGGGTCAGGCCCCAGATTCGTCAGCAGCCAGGGAGGAAAAAGCCAGGTACCCCTCCCCTGCTGTTTCCAGCCCTGGGACAGGCACCTTCCGTTGTCAGGCAGGGCCGCAGGGCTCCCCGCGGCCTCTCTTCCACTCTAGGTGGGCTCTCTGCTTCTCCCTCAATAGCTGAAGGGCCTATAATGTGTTGTCTTCAAAGCCCTGAGGCAGCCTGCCCTGAAAGAGGAATTTCAAGGCTCCATCCTGAGAGGGATCTGTGGAAGCTTGCAGCGTGGCCAGACCAGCGGAGGACCTGCGGTCTGCTGTCTGCTCCCTTCGCTGCCTGCACAGGGCAGGGGACTGTGCCTCAGCACGGCCAACTGGCCCTAACTCCCAAGTAGCTCCAAGTAGCTCCAGGCACTTTTCACCTTGTTTCTATGTCCACCTTTGTCCAAGGACACCTGACAGGCAGGTAAGAGCACCTTCAGGACCATGCGGGTGGAGGGTTCTGGGAGCTGCGGCCTGACAGAAAGGGAGAAAGTGTCCTTTACCCCTGGTGAACGCCTTTCTGGAATCACACAGCCCTGGCTTAGAGTCACTATCAGAGTTTTGCTGCAGTTTTTGCCTAAGGTGTGGCAGGTTTGCCAGTATCACCCGGCTCAGTCCTAACCGCAGTCCTGCATGACGTCTGTTACTCCTGAGGCTGAAGGGCACGAGGCAGCTGCCCAAGAACCGACAGGAGAGGCTGCAGAGAGGTTAAGCTGCCTGGGTTCGAATTCTAACTCCACCACTTACAAGTCGTGTTACCTTGGGCAAGTTCTGTGCCTCAGTCTCTTCATCTGTGAAATGGGCCCAATCATTGGTAGTCATGGAGATTAAACAAGCTAATGTATGTAAAGCGTCTTGGAGACTGCCAGCCACACGGGAGACACAGAGTAAAGGAACGGCGACCTCACTGCTATGAGCTCCTTTTCAGACCCAGGTGAGCCCGACTTGCGGCTGGCGCTCTCTCGTCCCCCTCTGCACCTCCTGAGAGAGGCAGCAGGGCTGGGACTGAGGCTGGGGCTGGAGTCTGGGAGCAGAGCAGACAGAACCACGTGGGAGTCTGGGTTGCAGCTGCACAGACAACACACTAACTTTATTCACATTGATACAAAAGTAGATTTCTCTAGAAATGTTCTCTAGTGTCAGAAGGAGCGAATTGAGCATGGCAGGGGGCGGTGGGAGGAGGCCTGAGTGTGGGGGCAGGGAGGGACGGAGCAGGGGTCAAGGAGGCAGGCTGGGGCAGCCGGGGCGGGAAGGCAGGAGAAGCTGGGGCTGGCGACCCTGCACCCTGTTCCCTCCGCACTGGAGCGTGGGGGCGTCCACACGGATGTGTCGGTGGCATCCCGAAGCATGGGAGCGGGGCCGGGGAACTTAGGCAGGAGAAGGCCCTGGGTAGAACTGCTGCCCTGCTGCCCCCATCCTCTCCTCTCCCGCTGGCTGCCCACTGCCCCATGGGATGCCCCGGACCGTGCATGCAAGAGGCTGAGGCCTGCCTCTTCCCACTTCTGCTTCCTCCACACTCCTCTTGGAAGGGCTGGGCATGCCCAGGAGAGCCAGGGTAGCAGGTGGGGGAGCGAGGAGTGGGCACACAGATAGATGCTCATACAGGCAAAGGGGGAACGGAGGCTGGGCTGCCCACCATGGGGCCCTGGGGGTCTCACTGGGGCAGGGCCTTGAGGATGGCATTCACCTCCTCCGCCACAGCTGTCAGGGCAAATTCAAACTGGTCCTAGGGAAGGGCAGTGGCAGGAGGGTCATGGAGAGGCCTGGCCTCTGCTCTTGCCCCAAAGGGACCTCGGAGGTGCTACACAGGTCCCTTGGGAGGAGGGGGAGTCCTCCTGGAGGCTGGAGGAGTCCTCTTGGAGGAAGGGGAGGCAGACGGGAGAGGCAGGCTGCTGCTGGTTTCCCCCAGGTGGCCAAGAAATGGGTGCTAGGGGAGGGTTGCAGCCAGGGTCAGGGCAGGGAGGCATGGTCACCTTAGAGCGGACGAGGCCAGGCCGCTGGTCACGGACATGCTCCAGGGTGGCAGCAATGTCGATCTCCTTCACTCCTGGAGATGGGGGGGCACAGGAGGGTTGCTCAGAGGGTGGCTGGAAGAGGACAGGACCCAAGAAGCCTGGGGTACCCTGGGGTGGGAGACTTGGAGGATTGGCCAAGGCCTGGAGGTGTGACACCCTGCTCTTCTGTGAGCTCCTGGAACCCTGAGTGCCGGGGAGACTCTAAAAAGGTCCTGGAGGCTGCAGGCACCGTGGGCACACTCCTTACCTTTTGCCATGCGGTTGAGTACCATGTCAATTAGGATATAGGTGCCAGTTCTCCCTGCACCATCGCTGAAACAATAGTTGATGACAGGTTCAGCTTGTGACCCAACAGGAAAGGGGAGGGACAGAGGAGACATGGAGGCTTGGGGTAGGGAGGACACTGGTTGATCCACTAGGTTTGGCTTGGGGACAGCGTGAGTGGGCTGAGGATGAGGGAAAGGTCATTGCACTTGGGCCCCAGGACTTGGGCCTTGAGTAGGAAGCCTGTGACCTGTAGGGTGTCACTTGGGCAATGGGACAACCAAGAAGGAGAGAGTAGCTCAGCCCTGAGGTGGAGGCAGCAGGAGGGAGTGGGAATGGGCCTCGCCAGCTGGTGACTGGGCTTTTGTTCAGACAAGCTTTTGTGTAAAGGGCTAGAGAGTAAATAGTGTTGACGCCATGGGCTACATACATATGGTTTGTCACACGTTCTTCTTTTCTCTTCTACCATTTAAAAATGTGAACACCACTCTTAGCTCATGGGCCATTAATAAAACAGGCAGTGTGCCAGATTTGGCCCATGGGCTGTAGTTTGCTGGCATCAAGGGGACAGGCAGGCAATGTGCATGGCAGATGCACATGGGAACCAGAGAGAGGGGAAGGAATCAGGAGGCCCGACCCCAGGGCCCTCTGGCCTGAGTCACACTGTCCCTTTCTGTCCCTACCCACCTGCAGTGCACGATGATGGGGCAGGAGCGGCCCCGGTAGCACTTGTTCACCTTCCTGCAACAAGAAATGGGTGTGAGGGCCAGTAGGCACCAGCAGGAAGGGAAAAGGGAGCTGAAGCACATATCATGGGCCTCTGTTTCTTCTTTTCTCCCCAGCTTCCCAGGGTGGAGGGGGAAGAGGGCCGGAGGAAGGAGTCAGAGCTGCAGGCAAAGAATCAGAGCTGGTGTGGGTGGCACTGGGCTTGCCTTGTCACTTACGAGCTATGTGCCCAAGCTATGCACCTGGAACAACTGATTTAAACTCTTTGAGCCTCAGTTTTCTTACCTGTAAACAGGGGGTAATAATAATAGTAACTTTCTCCTTAGGGTTCTTACAATGGTTACATGAGATAATCCATGTAAAGAACTAAGTGAAAGGTCTGGTACAAATTAGGTGCTCAATAAACAACTACTATTAATGACAGTATGTAAGAATGTTAACAGCTGCCTCTACCGGAAGTCCAAGGGGGTAGGCTTTCTGCTAACTTCCAGGGTGTCAGGCTTTCAGGGTGTCAGTCTTGCCACATCCCTACTTGGCCCCTCTGCCATCCTCTACAACCACCCAGGCTATTCTCCTCTCTACTCAGGCTCCTAGTGGCCCTCACCAGCTGTGATGTCAGTTCACCCTGGGCACAGAGCTCCTCTGGCCAGGGGAGAACAACCCCTCAACTCAGAATATTGTGCTGCTGCCTGTGGAGCAGCTTCACCTCAGCATGGGCATTCCGTCGCTGCGTTATATTCCGACTTGGGGTCCACTTGGACCTCAGACCCTTGTCTGCTGCCCCTGACAGCTCAGCAAGGAGCAGGGGGTTTCTGCCCTCTCTCGGTGGCCCTGTCTAACCTGCCCTTGTCCCTGTGACCTTCTGCTTTGAGAATCACCTGCAGACTCCTGCTGTCCCCTCTGGGCCAGGACTGGGGAAGACCTTCTTAGGGGTTATCAGTTTGTTCCAGGGGAAGCTTGGAACTTAGCGGTCCTCCAGCTAAGGGGCCAGGTGCCTTAGAACAGTTTTACAGGTGATCACATGGTTTTCTAGCACATTGTCTGGTATGTCAGAGGGCTGGGATTGAACAGTAGTCACAACAGTGGTTTCCACTCATTTAATAATAATGATAATACGTAGTATCTAGAATAGTTAATTCTATTCTAGAGCCCTTGTTATGGACCAGGCACCTAACTAGATTTCACATACTGTGGTCTGGTAAACCTCATAACAACCCTCTTAAGTATGTGTCATCATCCTCATCTTACATCCTCATCATCCTCATCCTCATCCTCATCTCAGGTAAGGGAACAGCAGGAGGTCAAAGAACCTTCTCAGGGACTTCTTTTGTTAATTTGCCTTCCCTCTGGTGGACCGTCACCAAACCGCATTTATTAAGCAACAATTAATTTGTTCTGTATGTCTAATGCCAACTAAGTTTACATTATTCAGCCCTAAAGCAAAGAAACCTTTTAGCTTACCTGTCCAGCCTTAAAACAGACCCATGCACTGGTTCTATCAAGATTTTTTAAACAGAAAAGAAGGAGAGA
The DNA here is from genome assembly GCF_000956105.1 of Propithecus coquereli. Lineage (NCBI taxonomy): Eukaryota > Metazoa > Chordata > Mammalia > Primates > Indriidae > Propithecus > Propithecus coquereli. The sequence goes on from NW_012142745.1 coordinate 1,290,034, forward strand.
GCTCTGCTACCCTGGCATTGCTTTCAAGATGCCTCTGCCTCAGGCCCCAGGGACCCCAGTTAGAAAGCATTGTCTTGAGGTTCAGAAACTATACCCAGGTCCCCACCCCCAGCTCTGCTCCTCTGCCCAGCACCTACAGACCTCAGGCCAGCTTGGCAAGGGACGGAGAAGCAGGAGAAGGCTGCAGTGTGGGTGGGGCCCCTGCCTGTGGTGGCAGGCTTCCCAGCCACCTGTCTGGGGCAGGGAAAGGCCGGATGCTGGAGGCCTGGCCTGGTGTGGGAGTCAGTGTCAGCGTCAGAACAGGGTAAGCTTCCTGCCCCAGCCCCCCGCCTGCTCCACTGAGTCCTCAAGATCTCTGCACTCCCTTTGACAGTCTTTGCCTCTTCCCTGTGCCCCCTGCCCCCAGCTTGGGGTGGTCCCCAGCCCCATTGTCCTGTCTGTCCATGCAGCAGCCACACCTGCCAATGATCACTTTTGTGACTATGCAACTGGAGTGAGAATACTAGCTGCAGATCACAAAAATGACACTGGCAGCCGTGAGGGAGAGAGAGAGAAAGAGGAAAGAGGGAAGAGGGAAGAGGGGACAGGGAAGGTCAGGAAGAGACAGAGACAAAGAGAGGCAGAGATAAATAGAGAAGGAGGGGAAGAAGTGGAGGAAAAACAGGGGAGGGGGAAGAGAGAGAAGAAGAGACAGAACAAGGGAGCGGTGCCAAGAGGGAGAAATGGAGACAGAGGGAAAAGAGTGAGACAGGAGAGTGACAGAGAGAGAGAGAGAGATGGGGGAGAGAGAAGAGGAAAAGGAAGGAAGGAAATGGGGAAGAATGCAAGACACACGGAGAAATACAAATAGAGGTAAAGAGACAGGGAGAGGGATAAAGAGAAGATGGTAGGAGGGAGAGATGGAGAGAGTAGCGAGGACTGAGCATAGTGCTGGGGCCTGGGGAGAGGAGGACAGGCGGAAACAGAAAGAGACAGGGAGCAGAGGCCAAGGAGAGGGAGCCAACAAGGGAGCGACAGAGGCTGGAAGTAAGGCAGGCTCTTCTCGAGGGAAGCAGGCGGGGAAGGGGCCAGGCACAGAGAGGCAGGGAGGAGGAGAGGGCGTGAGCGGGAGCGAGCAGAGCAGCAGAGTGACACCAGACACGGAGCCGGCCTACGCGGGTGGGGAGGCGTGCGGCCTGGGCACGGCCGGACGGACCACCCTTCCTGGTTGCGGGAGCGGGAGGGTGGGATCTGGAAGGCTCACACCTGGGGGTCCAGGCTCCTGGGCGCCTGCCCCGGGCGGTCCCACGCCGGCTGCGCGCCCGCGCTCACCTGCGGAAGTCCAGCAGGGGCCGGGTGGAGGCCGGGGTGCCCTCTGCCGGCCAGCTGAGGAAGTGGAACTGCGTGAGCGTGCGCGTCTCCTGGGTCTGCACGTTCTTCAGGTAGAAGCTGCGCACCAGGAAGTCCTCGCACCAGATGTGCTCCGACACCAGGTTCACCTGCCGAGGGGGGCCAGGCCTGAGTGCGGAGAGGCACCCCCAGCTCCATGTCTGCGTGCACGCTCCTCGCGACCTTCTCAGGCGGGATTAAATTCCAAGTCCTTCAGGAAGCGTACCCACCCACCGCCCCAACAGTCCCAGCTGTCCCCAGGAAAAAACCCTGGCTGGCTGTCACTTATCTACTGCTCAGGACTACTGGTAGCCTTCCCACCTAGACACAGCTACTGCTGTGAGCTGCTTGAGGTCAGAGTTTCTCTTTCCTCTTCCTCATAGGGTCTACCAAAGTGTCGTGCTATGCATACCACAAATGTTGATGAAATTCTACAATATTTTTATTTGATTTCATTCATTAAGCATGAGCAGGACCAATAAAAGCCTTTTTAGAAAGATTGCTGAGTGCTCACTTGGTGATGAAAAACTACTATCCAGGCTCATCTGGCGATAAGAAGCTTCAGTTGTGTAAGTTCTGTTACAGGGGAGTCAGCTGCTCCCATGTGTCTAGAATCTCTTCCTCCTTCCCCCACTTTGCTTCTGCCCAGTTCCTCCCTACTTATCCTCTCTCCACACGAAAAAGTTTGTTTCTATTTTATTTTA
>NW_012142745.1:1292796-1314171 GCF_000956105.1 Propithecus coquereli
TGGGGTCCTGCTGACCTCATATACGTGGTAGAGGGAGGAACCCTCATCTGGCCAGTAGCGGTCACACTGCTTGACACCATCCTCCACCAGTGGGGTCAGCATGACAATGACGGTGCAGCCACTCTCCCACACCATCTGGGGACAGAGACCCAGGTGAGCTCCACTCTAACATTCCTGGGACCTGGCTGGCCCTGGCTAGCCACAAGGACCCTAGAGAAGTCCTTCCTCCAAGAACCCACCTGCCAGAAGTCTGCGATGGTATGGGACAGTGGGCCCTGAGTGGCTATGTAGGCTGGCATCCGAGGGTCATGCTCAATCTGGGGGCAGGGAAGATACGTCATGAGCCCGAATAGGAAATGCCACTAGGGAGAGGCTTGGCCAAAGGGAGGAGGGTAGGGTCTGGGAAGGCTGAAAATCCCCATTTCCATGCTAGGATATCAGGCCCCTCAATTGCAGTGACCACAGGGGAATGGAATGTATAGGGACAGGATAAAGATGGGGCGGGGGTGGGGGCTGGAGTCAGGAACACTCACGATGGGGCTGGCGTTGATGTAATCGCTCCGAGAAGGGCTGCTTTCCACTTTCAGTTTGATCCGGGCATGGTCATCTGCACGGACCCCGCATCCCACCCCAGATGGCCCTCTGGTCATTGGAGTCCTGGCACCTCTGCCACTCAGCCTGAACCAGGAGCCCAGCCCCTCTCCCAAGCCCTCCAGAGCTCCCAGCAGAGGCAGAGCTGGGCCAGGTTAGCCAGCAGGGCTCACTCACAGGGCAGGAAGTCAGGATGGCGGTTCTTTTTGACGTTGCCCTCCCCCTGCGCAGTGGCACAGGTGTTTGGCTCTGCTTGGTAGGCACACAGGGCCTGCCACTCCTTGGCCAGGCGGTCCCGGTTCCTCAGGTGGTCCTCCATGTACGCCTGCAGGGGCAGTACAGCCTGGCTCTGGCCCACCCTGCCAGTCCTGCCTCTCCTACCATGCTGTCCCCTCACCCCTCCTGGGCCCAGGCCCTGTCCTGACCAGAATCATGTGTCCCGTGGAGATGTCCATGTTGGCCTGGGCGGGCTCCTCGCACCAGGATGGGGTGCTGCTGTGGGAGCTGGGGCTGGCCTGGGCCGCGTCGCTGAACTGTGAGGACACACTGCTCACCCGCGAAGGCTCGGGTGGACCCTCTGCCCTGTTGAACAGGGACTTTGTGGCCATGTGCTGGCGGCATAGGTCCTGCAGAGGAAGGATCAAATGAGGTCCAAGAGTCCTCTGAAGACTTTCAACGGGGCCCTGGGTTCAAGTAAGGGCCCTGGGCTCACCCCCGATTGGTTTTAAATGAAATCCATCCTCTCTGGAGTAGGATACTCTGCCCTGGCCCTCATCCTTCTCAGGGCTGTTCTTCTTGGATGATGCTTATGACAACCTCAGATATGACAGAATGGAATCCCGGACCCCAGAGTCACAGCACTGGGAAGAAGCTTAAGAACCATCTGCTCCCAATTCTCATCCATTCAGAAACGCCCCCACAGTACCCCATCTGGGGCTCTGCAGCCTCCGCCTGGACGCTCCCAGGGATGGGTGCTCACTCCCTGTTCAGCTCCCACCCTCACTCCATGCAAGCCCCAGACTCCCAGGGCCCTTGCATTTCCTCTCAACAAGCTTCTGGGGCTGCACACCTGGTACTCAAAAGTAGTGTCTCCATGGGCCCCCTCAGGCCCCAGGGCTGCCAGGCGCTCCTTGTCCCGCTGCCGCGCATGCTGCCGCACACACAGAGCCACGGCCAGAGCCACCAGTAGCCCGGCCACGCCTGCCAGGGCCACCAGAGTGAGCAGCACTGAGCGCATGGGAGAGGTGCTGTGTGCTGTTCGGGGAAGGACCGCAGCTGCCTCCTCTCTCTGTGGGGACAAGGCTAGAATGAAGGGGGGCAGTGGCAGGGGGATTTTAGGAGCTGTCCCTCGCTCCTGTCCCATGCCACAGTCCCTGCTAGGACATCTGGGGCAAAGCTGGGAGGGTAGGGGTATGAAGGTGCAGGCAGAAGGGCTCAGATTCTCCTTCTCAACCCTCACTGGGCCAACTCAACCACACTACAGTGCCAGAGACGTAGCGGGTGACCCTCACCAGATGGAATATGTGCATTTAAACGTGGACATAGAGAAGAGGAGAGAGAACCCAAGGAATTGAATAGTAGAATGTGAGGCATCAGCGTTGGATGCGGAATAGAAACATTATTTTGAGTATAATGTCCTTTCTGTGCAAGGTTTTCCCTTGGAATTTAGAAACTTCGCTCCAGAAAGCTCAGCTGGTTCTTGCCAAGCACAGGAGAGCTTGGTCCTGAGGGAGGAGCCACCTGGGCCATCTGCTGGTCAGAAGGAGAACTGCAGGGGCAGGGCTGCTTGGGCAAAGGCACCGCCCACCAAGTACAGGAGGTTTCAGCTTCAGTTCTCCCGTCAGGTTTGCCTCCATGTCTTGTGGGCAACGTCAGCCTCTGGGGCTTTGACTGATTCTCCAGTTAGCACATACCTGTCCCACTCCTGTCTGCAAGATTTGGAGCCCTGTCTGTGCTTCCAGTTCAGACTTCACGAGCCCTGCGGGGAGAATGCAGGTCAGGCTCTCTCCAGCCTCATGTGGTCTCTACCCCAGGTTATGCTATGCCAGGTGGCAGGCAGGGCCCATGTCAGCTGGGATCATTTCAAGGGAGCATCGGCCACAAGGCTGGATATATTCTAGTAGGGGTGGGGCTGAGGCTGGGGCCAAGCCTGGGGCTGAGGTTGGGAAGGTATTTACCTGCTTGCTGAGTCACATCAGCCAAAGACAGGTTCTGCTCATTGTGCCGGATGCGGAAAGTGAGGGCTGGTCCCACCACACTGCCAAATAGGAGCTATGTTACTACCTTACCCACCCTAGACCCCAGACTCTAAAAGAAAGGCCAGCTCTGGCCCTGTCCCCATTAGCGCTGTGGTCCCCAACCTCCGGTATGCAGATCAGTAACAGTCTGTGGCCTGCTAGGGACTGGGCTGCAGAGCTCCACCACGCCCCCCACCACATGCATGGAAAAATGGTCTTCCATGAAACTTAGGAAAGTGGGGGATGGGGCGGGGTGGGGCAGGCACACAGCAGCAGGTGAACAGTGGGGCGAGCAAGTGACGCTTCATCTGTATTTACAGCCGTTCCCCATCGCTTGCATCTCTGCCCCCTCATTCCCCCTACCACACTCCCCCACCCGTGGAAAAATGGTCTTCCATGAAACTGGTCCCTGGTGCCAAAAAGGTTGGAGACCGCTGTATTAGAGGATGGGGCTGGAGCAGTTCAGGGATGCCCTACAGGGGCACCTGAGGTCAGGAAGATGGTGCCAGCGGCAGGACTAGGTATGGCTGTACCTTCAATATAGCCGGAAACACCTCCGACCCCAGAGCTTGTCTATCCTTTCTCCCCTGAGCCCCTCCAGCCACCTCCTTGCTCAAGCCGCCTTCCAGGTCTCTGCCATCGCCCCGGCACGACACCAGCCTACCTGATGTTGATGAAGCTGCCCGAGGACACGTGCACATGCTCAGCCAGGATCTCCAGCAACTTCACTCCTGCAGCCAGGCTCAGGGGCCTGGAGATGGGATGCAGGAAGAGGAGGGAAAGTGGGGAACCCTCTGTCACTTTCTTAATACAGGCCACCTCCAGCGGTGCAGAGCAGCCTGCATCTCTGTCTCCTTCGCATGTGGATTTCTGCTCTCTGCTTCTTGCCAGGCAGGCCAGCCCCACCCCCAGTGGCCTGAAGGCTTCCCCAGGCTGAAGCTCTTACTTCTGGTCAGTGACGATGTAGCCATACTCCTCTGCGGATGGCCGAGCCGAGGGCTGTCCTGCTGCCGTGGGCTGGCCCTGGCCCAGTGGACTCTTCTTCTCCAGGAGGACAGGTGTGGCAGGGTGGGTGGCAGCTTTGGGAGGCTCAGAGGAGCCAGGGCCCAGCACCTGCTGGACTTCATTGGAGGTGGGGCTGGCAGTGGGGTGTCCAGGCAGGGAGGGCGTGGGGGGTGGAGGCTCTGCTGTGTCTCTGCCTTGCGCTTGCCCCTCCATTGTCTGTTTAGAAGAGAGGACGGAGGTGTGGCCTCTGGATAGTGGAGGGGCTTGGGGGAAGGGGTCTACACCTTAGACTCTGTGCTCTCCACAGTAGAGCTCAGGACTTGCTCAGCTTTCTACCCCCCGGGCCCAGGGCCGTGCTGGGTGCAGAGGGCACCCAGAAAATGTGAGCCAAGTGGACGAATGAATGAATAAAGGGTTGAATGAGTGGAAAATGGTCAGTAATGATCCACAGGCCGGGGCTGGAGTGGGAACGACAGCCAGAGTGAGAGAAGCTGGGGTGAGGGTAGAAGATGGTCAGGGAAGCAATGGCTTCTAGACTTTTGTTTAGCTACAAAATCTTAAAATACCAACACATGAAATAAACAGAAGCAGAGCTCCTCCAACTACAGGGGGTCAGGGGCCTGCCTGCTTGCAACCTCCCCCTTCCCCTAGGGATTCTCAGAGCACAGTAGTGAAAAGAACAGTGAATCGAGAATTCTGGCTGCCAGTCCCAGCCCTGCCATCGACTTGATGTGAGACCGTAGGCAATCGCTTATAGTCTCTGGGCCTTGGTTTCCCCAAAATCAGGGGCTGGAGGATACAGATTCTGTGTCTCGATCCTGAGATTTGGGTTTCGGCAAGGGGGTGTGCTGCCATGGGGCATTTATGTGTCAAGGAGGCACTGGGAACTCACTTTCTTGATATCAGCTCCAACATTTACAGCCCCTCCTGCAGAGACAGGAAAAATAAGAGTCTGGGAAAATGGCCAAGGCCAAGGTCCACACGGCACAGATGGGAGAAAGGGTCAGAAACCCCGAGCCTGTTACATCTGCTGTGGTCTCTTTCCTCTCAGTCAGAGAGACTGTTCTTGGGCTCATCCTAAGCACAGCCTCATTCTTCTTTGCTTCCTCCTTATAATTCACTGTTTTATTAGCTCCTCCCTCTGGCCCTGGCCACACCTCCCAATAGTAGTCTTTGTTCAGTCCTTCCTCTACCTATCAATTATTGGCTTCTCCTTAGCACTGGCCACGCTCCTCCTTAGGACTTTATTGTCACCAACCCACCCTTCCTGATGCCTCCTTATCCCTGCTCATACCCTCTGTTGGCTTCTTTTTCCACTACTTCCACCCTCCAGTCTTTCCTGGCCTAACTCCTCAGCTCACCACCCTACCGTCCTGCTCCCTGACCTGTGCTGGCAATGACCCTGTGTCTCAGAAGAACTCTTCCTGTGAGCCTGACTCTTTCCCTCCAGGCTGCTCCATGCGGTCTTGAGAGGTGGGGAAAGAGGTCTCCATGGAATTGGGAGATGCCGGGCTCTCTGCCCAGATGCTCACCCAGATTTCTTCCTGCGCCCTTGGGCAGCAGCTGCAGCAGGGTCAGGAGGGTGGAGAGCTGTTCGGGGGTCAGCTGGCGCAGCTCCACGCCGTAACCTGCCAGCACAGCCGCCAGTCTCTGCAGAGTCGCGTCTGCCAGGAGCCAGACGCAGGGCTCAGAGCTGATGGCGGGGTGAACTTGTGCGATGCAGTCAGGGAGGGAGGGGACTAGCACATTTAAGAGATTCTGCTCAAACACCAGGACACTGATGCCCTCCCCTTCCCAGCCCCTATCCACACTTTAGGGGAAAGGTCTTCCTGGGGCCAAGACCAAACTTCAGCCCTGCCATGGGGAGCACTCTCCACGTGGAGAAGAGCCATGTCAGCTCCACTCCCCACTGTATCCCCATGGCCTCCCTAGTGCCTGGCGTAAATCAGCTTGTCCATAGACATTAGTTAAATGTAAGAATGCCTTTAACGACAGGTTAACAAACGTATGGATAGGCAGGAAAGAGCCGCATGGTTCCCCAAAAGCAGCCCTCACGCTGTTACCTGGCTGCACTGCTGGGGAAGCGGGTTTCTCCCTGCGACCCCCTGGTCGTTCCTCCTCATAGCCCTCCGAGTGGTCCTCTGCCTGGCTGCCGCCCCCTTGCTCTGGCAGCCTTGGCACCCTGGCCCTGCTGGGCACTGGCAACTCCTGGGCTAGGTAGAGCAGCCCGGAGTCCTGGAAAAGCTGAGCAGGTGAGGGCCCTGGAAGGTCCCTATGGGAGTGGCCAGGGTGGTCCCCAAACACGCCCTTGGAGGCAGTTCTGCTGAAGAGGGCAGGAGCTTCAGCCTTGGGCAGGGGGTCGACACTGACCATCCCTGGGGAGCTCTCTGAGCCCCGGGAGCCATCACGGGAGCCAAACTGTGGGAAACCAGAGACCTGGGTAAGAGCAGAAGTCAGAGCTGGGGGACTGGGGTCGGGGTGGGGCCAGAGAGGAGGGCTCACCTGGTGGAACAGGTAGGGCTGCAGCAAGGTAGGTTCATAACTCAGGGCAGGGTGGGGAGGTGGCGGGGGCAGCAGCAGATGCTCCAAGAGAGGGGGCAGTAGCTCAGCCTGCAGAGGGGACAGGGGGGAGCCCGCCCCAGCTCCGTCCCCAGCCACTGGTGGTCGTGGAAGCCGGTGCTGGGCAGCAGGGGCAGAGCCAGTGGGGATGCCTTGGAAAAGCAGCTGCCCAGTGGGACCAGGTCTCCTGGATGCCAAACCAGATCTGGGGAGGAAAGCAAAATGTGTGTGTGTGTGTGCGCGTCTGTCTGTCTGTCTGTGTGTGCTCACTGTGGGGGGCAAGGGCATAGAGAGCCTACAAGGCAGAGGTGGTGGCGGCCACACAGGCTCAGCAGTTTAGAGTAGGCCTGGCATCTTAAAAAATGAGGTGGCCTCAGGGGAGAAGTGGGCCAGGTGGGCATGGGGATGGGCCAGCGGTCTCTGCCTCTCTGGTAAGCACACCTGGGTCTCCGAAACACAGTTGCGGAGGCTGGGGCTGGAGGAGGGGAGAACCGGAGCAGGAAGACAGCTGAGACTTCTCTGGATGGATTGTGGCTGCAGCTGGCCCCGCTGCCCTGTGTGCCATGTCCCCACAGCTGCCTCTCCAAGTGTATGCTCGAACATTCAGGACTGCTCCTCCACCCCCCGCCACTGTGTCTCTTTCATCCTGATATCATCATCTGGGCTCCAGGGACCTCGTTTACTTCCTTCTGCTTTGCCTTTAATTTAGAGGCCCTGACCACAAAAAGATGATGGTACCTTCTGCCATATGGAAGTCCACATAGTAATGAAACTGAACATTAAAAAGCTTTAGGCCAACAAACTTCTAATTTGTCTCTGATGACTACTTTGATATTTCTTTTAAAATATCTGATGTCAAGGTTTTTTAAAAAGCATTTTTTAAAATGCTCCTGTTTTTCTGGATCCCCAGGGATGAGCTCAGCTCCTGTTGGGTATGTGAGCATATCAGACAGTGGCCATCCCTGAACCTCTTTTACCTGTGCCCCAGCATGCTGGCCTTGGTACCACTTCCTTCCCCCTTTCCTCCAAGACCACAGACCTGCCAGCCTCACCATGCTAGTGATGTCAAGAAAGGCTGCCTACCTGTCCCTTGGATGGGGCTCCGGGGGCCGGAGCCTGGGGATGCGCTCCATCTCCTGGGAGATCACATATTGGGTGAGGTCATCATGCCAGGACAATCCTGTCAGGGGAAAGGATAGGATGAGGTTGGCTCGGGAGTCACTGGGATCAGAACTGCACTCCCTACCCTGTAGTGCATTGGATTTGTCAGAGCAGAGGGGCAGTGGAGGGGGTCTAGAGACCCAGGGGTTGATCTGGGCTGTCCTCTTCCCACCCGCAGGCACAGCTATTGGAGTCAGATTGCCTGGGTTTGAATCCTGCCTCTGCCACTGATGAATTGTGTGACCTTGGGCAAGGTGGTGAACCTCTTCAAGCCTCAAGTCCCTCATTTGTAAAATGGGGATTTATACCTCCTAAGATTGTTATGACAATTAAAATAACATATGTACATACCAAATAGTTAGAATAGTGCCTGTCACCTAGTAAACTTTCAACAAATGCTATTATCATCATTATTATTACTACTGTTATTGTCTGTTGATCCTGAACCTCAGTTTTCTTTATTCATAAAGTGGATATAATACATATTTCGGGGAGCTGTTATGAAGATCAAGTGTGATCAGGGAAATTAAAATGCTTAGAAAACTCTGAAGCACTAAACACGTTTTAAACCCTCATGTCATTGTCATTGTTGTCATCATCATTGTCATCATCCTCATCATCCTATGTGAGGCATATCTCCTATTTGACCATTTCCCCCCAAAATTCTGCTCTCAGGAAAGGTCAGTCACCTATTATAAAGAAGTATTCTCTCACTCTTCACCCTCAGTCTTTCTTCTCTGCTTCTGGACTTATAATCTGTGCTGCTCTTCACTCATTCTGGGATCTGCCAACACCCATACCTGCCTTCTTGCCTATTAACATTAGGCGAAGTCTCTGTGTTCCTATTTAAAGCCAATTCCTCCATTTGAGCACTAGCTTTCATCCCCTGTCACCTACTCAGGAACATCCTCCCTGCAAGTCTCTGCTCTTTCCTACGTTATCATTTTCTTTGTTCTCTATGAATTATTCCCATTAGCATCTAAACGTGAAGCAATTTCTTCAACCTTAAAAAAATACTGCTTGATCCCACATTCCCCTCCAGCTATCACTCCATTTCTTTGCTTTTTCTTTGCAGCAAGACTCCTTGTAAGAGTTATCCATATTGACTGTATCCAATTCTTTTCTTTCCATTCCCTCTTGATCCACTCTATTCAGGATTTTATTCCCAACTATCGTACCAAAGTTGCTCTCATTCACGTCACCAGTGACTTCCGCATGTCTAAATCTGGTGGTAGATTCTCATATCTCATTTTACTTAACCCATCATCATCATTTGGCACTCTTGAGCACTCCCTCCTCTTTGATATCCTTTCACTTGGCTTCCAGGACATGGAACACTCTTGTTTTTCCTCCTACTTCACTGGCTTCTGCTTCTCAGTCTCCCTTGATGGTTCCTCTCCTTCTCCTGGTCCTCTTAATATTAGAGTTCCCTAGGGCTTGATCCTTGGTCCTCTTCATCATAGACGCCCAATCCTTTAGTTACCTCATCCACCTCATTGGTTTGGTTACCCTCTATATGCCAAAGAATTCCAAATTTGTATCTCCACTTCAGACCTCTCTCTCAAAATTCAATCTCATATACTCAACTCCCCACTCTGTTTGAATAGACATCTTAAACTCAATATATTTGAAACAGAACACCCCACCCCAAGTTGATCCTTCTGCAATTTTCCCCATCATAATTAGTGACATCTCCACCAATCCAGTCGTTCAGGCAAAATAACCTTTGACTCCTCTCTTTACAGCCATATCCAATATTTCATGAAATCATACTGATTACCTTAAAAATATATACAGAATTCTGTCATTCTTCATTACTTCCCTGCAACCACTCTGGTCCAATCCATACCTCTTATCTGAGTTATTGTGGTAGCTTCTAACGGTCTCCCTCCATCAATCCTTAACTCCATACATTCTATTTTCAATACAGCAACAAGAGTGATGATCTATAAATTAGATCATGCACCCCTATGCTCAATACCTTGTAATGATTTCTTCTTTTACTTAAAGCCAATGTCCACATGTTCTCCTATGAGGTCCCACAATGCTCTGCACCCCTTGCCCATCACCTACCTGACTACACCTGCTACTCTTCCTCTCCACCACTCCTCTGCAGTCCCCTGGCCTCCATGATGTTCCTCAAACTTGTGCTCTTGCCTTAGGGCTCTTGTCCTAGGTGTTTGGTCTTCCCGAAACACTCTTCTCCCCATAATCTCCTGGTAAACTCCCTCACCTCCTTAGAATCTGTTCAGATTTCATAGTTTCAGTAAGGTCTATTTTGACCACTCAATTTAATACTGCAGCTTCCTAACTCACCATTCCTAATTCCTTTATTGTGCTGTAATATTCCATGACTTATCATCGTCTAACATATTATATATTTTCTAACTTATATAGTGTGTTCCCTCCAGTTATTCCCTAAACATAAACCCTAATAAGCAGAGATCTTTGTTTTACTCCCTGATTCATACCAAACACGTAAAACTATGCCTGCCACATAGTAAGTACTCAATAAATACTTGTTGAATGAATGAATTAAACGAGTGGGGTGTTCTCCTGAATGAGGACCCCAAGATTCATGGATCTGGAGCACTCAGACTATACTACGGGCTGGTCCTAAAAAGATGGATATGAGCCTCTTCCTGTGACTTCTTCTAGAAGTCTCCTCTAGGCTCCTCCAGAGAGTCCAGATATGAACAGCTCATCTCTAGGGTTCTACCTCCCACTCCTATCTTGCCTCCTTTTCCAGAAAGATCTGGGAAGATGATGCTCTGGGAAGAAGTGGGTGTGATAGGAATGTTCCATGAGGAGAAGTCCTCAGGTCAGGTGGCCCCTCACTTCCCCACTCCGATAACCAACTTCCACCTCTCCCCTCTGGTGCACTTTCACCTTACCTTGGGACATGAGCTGTCGGAGCACACCTTGTAAGCGCTGGAGAACTGGGGAGGTGACTTGCAAAATGGGCTGGGCCTGCCCCACACCCACCTGGCACTGTCCAAACAAGCCATCTAAGAGCACAAAAACAATGTCAGCAGGTGGCTTGAACAAGAGGCCTCCCAAAGTTCAGGTTGTGAATGGACAGCACTCTCTCCACCTCCTCTCCTAGCCTCAGAGCTCTGCTCCCCCAGGCCAATGTCCCTACTCCCCAAGCCCAGTAGCCCTCCTCCTTTCCAGCCCCCCACCCCCGTTTCTTATTGTATCACCCATCCTGTCAGTTCTATGCCTGGACCTCACTCACCCTGAATACAGACTTCGAGGTGAGAGCAGAGTCTGCGATCAAACAGACAGCCTGTAGAGGGACAGGTGAGCAGAGGCTCAGACACACACAATCATAGAATGGTTGGAGGGATGGACAGGCTGGGAAAGAGGGAAGCAGACGCAGTCCATTCTTTCATTCTAAAGAAGGCTTTAAGCTGGGAGTAGAGTGGGGAAGAGGCCTAGAATTCTTAAAAGAAGGAAGTGTGGGATGTGGCTTTGGATACTAAGGATCTGCGAGTCTGAATCCTTAAAAGCCTCAGTTTGCTTAACTGAGTGATGAGGAGAAGAAACCTTCCAGGTGCGTGGGGGGAGTAGTGATGGTGGAGGATCACATACTGTGAGAACAAAGGTTCTCACAGAATTACTATGCAGGTGGTTTTGGTCAAATTCTAGGGAAAAGAAAACTTTCCTACCCAAATCTCCAAAAGCATTCTAACTATGATGGCCTGGAACTCAGAAGAGGTGGAAACCCTAGCACGCCTTCCCCCCCCCCGCCCCCGCCCCCCTGGGGTGAAGGAGCAAGGGTGAGTTGTCTCTAAGGCAGCGCTTCCCACACTGTCCCAGGCCCGAGCCGCTGGCGCTGTCCGCGGTGCTGAAGCTTTGAGTCTGGCTCGGCCAAGGGCTCGCCTGGAGGCGATTACCAGAGAGGAAGGGGTGACAGGGCGAGGAGTCTCCACAAGACTTGACCCCTCCCCGTTCTATCCTGTCAACTCATAGCGTCACAGGAAGTACCCTGCAGTGGCCTCCAAGCCCGGGTGGGGGAACAGGGCACCAGGTGGCGAGGCTGCGCCCTTTCCCCCACGCGCCACCCTCCCACCCCCACCCCCCGGCCCGTGAGTCAGCGCTGACTGTCTCTGTCCTCACAGATGTGAGTCAGCACCAACCCTGGCTGTGGGGAGGGGGACAGCAGAGGACCCTCCCCTTTTCATCCTCTTCTGCCCCCTCCCCCAGCTGTCTCCCTCTTATAGGAGATCAGATGGCAGCGATCGGTCTCTCTAGGCCTAAAGAGAGGCCCTGGCCCCTCCCACATCCCAATCCTCTACGCGGAGCTGGGACCCCTTGCTGCGGGCCCCGCTCTCACTGCCCAGAGATCGTTCCCTCTCCCTCCCGCTACTTCCCTGCCCCTCCACCCTCCTATTTCTCAGCGCTGATCACCACCTCCCTGGCGCTTCAGTGCGACTTGCTTCTCCTATGGTCTTGCAGCGGGTTTCTGAGTCCCTCTGCCCATATGCACCTTAATTTTGCTCCCGAACCCGCAATCTTCCCCTGAGCTCAATTCTCTTAGGTCCCGCCCCGTGTTCCCAGCCCCACCTCCAGGCCTACGCCCCTTTCCTCCCTGACGCCCTCTCACCTTCTTCCTCTCACAGTGCCTCCCCCCGACATTTTCTACCTGAGCTTCCTACCTTCATGACACTTCCCCCCACGGCCCACCGAGTTTTGCTCCCGGCCCCATACTGCCTCCCGCCCAAGTTTCCTCCTGACCGTGGGCGCTAATGGCGCTGCAGCCCCCCGGGCGGCTGCTGAGCAGCAGGAGGCAGAGGAGCAGCCGGAGACCTCCGGATCCCCCGAGAGCCCCCGGCCGCCGCGGGCGCCGCATCCTTCCCGGCTCTGCGCGCTCGCTCCTCGCCGGAGCCGCAGCGACGCTGGCGGGCGCCTGCCGGAGGGGCCAAGGCGGGGCCTGCCACTCCCCACCCACCTACGAGGCGGGGTCTACATGCCCCTCTCGCGGCAGCTCGGCAAACCGCAGGCGGGTGGTGACGACATCTCCACCCCCGGCTCTTATGCTTATTGGCGTCACGCGTGGCGTAAAAGCCTCGTCTTGGCGGGGGACCTACCCAATCCATCCCTCCTCCACCAAATAGTAGGCGCTTCACTGGAACTCCCATTTGGCCCCACCCCTTTTTGACCTATACTCCTCTTCAAGGACCGTCACTTTTATCTCTCAGTCCCAGGGTTGGCGAAGAAAAGGGTTACAGTTGGGTGGGGGCCAAGGAAAGACGGGTGGGTTGGGGAGTATGAACCGTAAGATGTGGAGCATAAAAGTGAATCAAATAGGCATCTTTATTAATGGTCCTGGTGTCTTCCTTAAGAGCAGGAATGGTTACGTGTGTGTCTGGATTCCAGTTCTAACAGTGCCACCTGCTAGGGGTATGACCTTGGGCAAGTTGCTTAACCTGTCTGCGCCTGCTTCCTGATAAAGGAAGTGGAAGTGCTAATGGTACCTACCTCACAAGGTGGTTGTGAGGATTAGGTTAGTTAAACTCATGTGGATCACTCAGAACAACGGAAGTACTGGCACACACTAAACACTCGGTACACATGAGCTTTGGCTCTCCTTTCTCTCGCTGTCTCCCACCACGAGCCTACCAACGATCTTATGGTTTCTACCTGCAAAATATATCTCACATCAGTCCACTTCTCTCCATCCTCACTACCTGATCTAAACTACTGTGCTCTCGCATCACTGGCTATTGCAGTAATCACCTAACTGGTCTTTTGCTTCCACTCTTGTCACCCAATAAGTGGGGAGTGAGGCTTCTAAAGTTTAAATTTGATCACTTTACTCTCTTGCTTTACAGTAAAATACAAAAAAAAAAAAAGGACAAAAGTGCACAGTGAATACTCATATACCCATCATTTAGATTTAACAGTTGATATTTAGCCATATTTGCTTCTTTTTGGTATTCAAACATAAATGATAGACATCATGATATTTTCCTTAGAAATATTTCAATATGCATCTCCAAGAAACAAGGACATTTCCCCACATGACCAAAATGCCATATGACGCCTAACAAAATTTACAACAATTCCCTAATGTCATTTAATGCTCAGTTCATATTCAAATTTCTCAAATTGTTTCCAAAAATGCCCTTTTCCAGCTATTTTGTTCAAAATCGGCATCAAAGACCACCATTGCATTTATTTATGTTTCTTAATTCTCTTTAAATTAGCATAGACACCATCTCCTACCCCCCATTTTTTTTTTTTTTTTTGAGACAAAGTCTCACTCTGTTGCCCTGGCTAGAGTGAGTGCCATGGCATCAGCCTAGCTCACAGCAACCTCAAACTCCTGGGCTCAAGCAATCCTACTGCCTCAGCCTCCCGAGTAGCTGGGACTACAGGCATGCGCCACCATGCCCGGCTAATTTTTTTTCTCTATATATGTATTTTTAGTTGTCCAGATCATTTCTTTCTATTTTTTTGGTAGAGACGGGGTCTCGCTCTTGCTCAGGCTGGTCTCGAACTCCTGAGCTCAAACGATCCGCTCGCCTCAGCCTCCCAGAGTGCTAGGATTACAGGCGTGAGCCACTGCACCCGGCCCTACCCCCCATTTTTAACATTGTCTTTTTGAGAGACCAGAACTCCACACCTTCTGGATTTGTCTGGTTGTTTCCTCGTGGTATATTTCCAGGCATTTCTCCAGTGCATAATCTGTTTATCTTTTGTATTTCCTCTATAAACTAGAAGTTGTATATGAAGTAGTGATTGGATCGCATTAAAGAATTTTAAAAGCAAAATGCCTCCGATTATATTACTTCAGAAAATGCATGATGTCTGGTTGTTCCACTATTAGCGATGTCAAAATTGATCACTGGTTTAAGCCAGATCTTTGTATGTAAAATTATGCTTTCCTAATGTGACCAGCATGTAATCCATAGGATGATATTTTGGCACCAGGAGAATATCTGGTTCTCCATCAACTTTTCACCAAATGTTGTACTGTTCATTGATGATCCTTGACTAAATTTTTTCATTAGAGGTATTAAAATGGTGATTTTTCTAATTCTGTCATTCCTTTTACATTTATTCAATGATTTTATTTCCTAGAAAGGGCTTTCTCTGATCAACTGGGCTGAGTGACCCTGAAATACAACTCCAACTGGAAAGGTAGCATATATTCTTAGTTTTTTCTCTTTACCCATTTGCACAGTAATGAGTCGATATGGTGTAATAGTTACCCCTAACAATGACAAATACATTAAAAACATTTTTATGATTGTTCTTTTTTGAGTATTACAATAGAAGTATGGATTTTTATATATTCAATGTATGCCAATAAATCACAGTGATTATTCTTTTTGATATTCAAATGGTCCCAGATTAAACCCATGAAAGCTTTTTAAAGCTGTCTCTGGTGTCCTTTTGAAACATCCCATTAATCACTAAAAACTCTCCTGCTTTCTGTCACTCCAAGATGTACCAGGTTCATCTTTTTTATTCCCTCCTATAGACATGGAAGCAGCCATTTCTCTAAAGAGATTTGGTAGCTTTTGATAAAAACCAATTTTAGATCACAATCTAGGTTTTAGGAGTAATAATGGCTATTCAAGTAAATATATGTTAGACTTTTTTATGTTATCCTCTATTTGGCTTATCTTTTGTATTCTCTATTTTATCTTTCCATACCTCATTCTAGATATTTTCTTTTGAACTATATTCCAGTTTACTAATTTTCTCTTCAGCTATGTACAATCTTCTGTTAAACCCAAGTATCAGTCCTGAACTTGGCCAGCAACAGATGGTACACTCAATCAGAGTAAATAAGAAGCATTTAATGGAGGAACTATTTGTAAAGGTATGGACAGGCAAAGGAATATAAACCTTTGTCAACTCACAGCTGGTCATGGAGGGAGCCAGGGAAATATGTACCTTGGCTTTTCTCTCTTTTTGGCCTCTGAATTTGCCAATATCTACTATTAGCCAAATCCAACCAGAAGCCAGTGAGCAAGAGCTTCTGGTTGATGCAATCCATAGACATCAAACTAGGGGCACAGAGCAGGGTAAAGAAAGATGGAGCATGACTATGGGTGGGAAAATGGGGACTATCTAGCCTAGCTTATACTCTTGTTCTTTGTTTGGATGAAAACTTCTACCCTTATCACAAATGACATACACATCTCTTAATTCAGACATACTTTCATATGAAACCTAAAACATTGTCCAACACCAGTTCTCCCAATATAAAGTAGCTGGGAAGGGAAATGGGATTTAAAAAAAAAGAAACTTTCATGCCAACCTTTTTTTGGCACCAGTGTACACAGTGTGCACTACAGGTACACACTGCCATGCCCCGCTAATTTTTTCTATTTTTGGTAGAGACAGGGTCTCTCTCTTTCTCAAGCTGGTATCGGACTCCTGACCTCAAGGGATCCTCCTGCTTTGGCTACACAGAGTGCTAGGACTACAGGCGTGAGCCACCATGCCCAGCACATGCCAACTTACTTCAAACACAGCTTCTACAATCTCTGTAGCTGATCTAGAGGCCTAAATTGATAATCACAACTTCCTTATTCCTCCACCCATTTTATGATCTTCTTATCTTGGTCAGCACTTTGACTGGATGAGACTTTTGAACCAGCAGTCTGAGGCAAATCCTTATTTCTTCAAGATCTGAGTCTTTGACGTCGCTGGCTTTATTTGGTACCTACAGTTTCCCAAGACTCCTGGGAAAGATAATAGAAAGAGCCCATGTGAATCCCTTGGGTTCCAATAATCTTCTCTGCCTTCATTTTATAGCAGCAACTCAACTTCCCCCTGGTAATTGGAGTCAATCACTGTGGTTACATCTGTCTGTTGGTATATCTGTCTATTGGTTCAGTGGCCTGAGGAACCCAAAGTGACCTCACGTAGTAGTCTCAGTGTCAGTCCCCAATTTAATATTACTGTCTCTGTGGTGAAAGCATTCTTCCCTTACATAGTGGGATCTGAAAACTCTTTAGTCAGGAGAAGGGAAGCAAATATTTCTTCAGAGATTTTGAAACATAATAGTGAGAGGGGCCACTTTGACCTTTACTCCTTGGTTTCAGAACCCGGGGGATGGATAAAGCATTCCGTATGTTCACTGATGGTGAGTGAATGCTGACAGAGGCATTATGGACAGGAAAGGCAAATCCAAATTCATATCCAGAATATAAATCGCTTCTTCATTTCATGGTGAGAGGAATTTAGAATAAAAATCTGTCATCATGTTGCTGGTGGGCCATATGGGGTGCTCAACATGGACCTACTCTTGGCAAATTGGTATCCAGGTGTGGCTGTAACTAGATCATTCTTGGTGGGGAAGTCTATGCTGTTAAGCCCATGCACAACCTCCATCCCTGCCACAATATCCATTGGTACGTGGACTCATCAAGAAAGCCCCGGGGTGGCTGGGGACAGAGGATGACTGATATCCACAGAACAGCTCATTTCATTTGATTATTGACAGGCTTCTGCGCAGTCTATGTCTTTCGATGGTCATT
This sequence comes from Propithecus coquereli, assembly GCF_000956105.1. NCBI lineage: Eukaryota > Metazoa > Chordata > Mammalia > Primates > Indriidae > Propithecus > Propithecus coquereli. The sequence continues at coordinate 1,309,853 of NW_012142745.1, forward strand.
CATTCAGGAACCATGACTATCTGCACACTCCATGTTCATTTCAAGTGATCCATTTCAAAACCTTCTTGTCACAGATCTTCAAATCTTGTTTTATTCAAGTCCCTGATCATCCAGCCAACCTCTTAGCTATAAACACTGTATCAGTATAGGCACATACCTCAGATCTTTTCTTCTTCAATTCCAAGTGGACAACAAGATACCAGCAAACACAGAGGGGATTTCTGTTCACTGATGGAATCTGCAGATGATTCCGAGTTGGGCTGCAACGTAGTTGCCTTCCACTTATGGCTGATACCTGCATTTTGTACAGACATCTGTAAATTAAGCCTGTACTTTTTTCTTCCTCTGTTAACTGGTCATAGCGAATTCCCCATGAGGCCATAGATAAGGGTGTTGGGGAGGTGAGAAGCAGTATGAGTCCAGTGCAATTTGTTTGTTTTGCCCAGTTCTTCTTTTGCTCAGTCTTATATACACCATTTCCATTTAACAATGGAATGCTGTGACAAACAAAAGGCTATCATCTTTTCTTTATTGTGGTAAGTGTCCAAGGTAAAGTAATTTATCTCACTATAAAGAGGGCATCTCAACATGCCACAGACAACTAGGCCCCTAGACACTTCATTAATGTGGCAGGACTCTGAACCTACTCCTTTCTCTCTCTCTCTCTCTCTCTCTCTCAGAGATGGGGTCTCGCTATGTTGCCCAGACTGGTCTCGAACTCCTGGCCTTAAGCAATCCTCCTGTCTCGGCCTCTCAAAAGTGTGGAGATTATAGGAATGAGCCCCCAGACCTGGCCAGAACTTTCTGGAGATTCTTCTTCCATGTGTGTGCCTTATGGCTTCAAGGGTAATTGCAACTCCCTGCTTACCATACCTAATTAGCCCAATATTATCATAGTAATGGACCTGAGTGATTTTCTGAGGGATATTGTCTTAGTTTAGGCTGCTATAAAAAAATTACCATAGACTGGATGGCTTATAAACAACAGAAACTTATTTCTTACAGTTCTGGAGGTTGTATGTCTGAGATCAGGGTGCTAGCATGGTTGGGTTCTGGTGAGGGCTCTCTCTCTCAGGTTGTAGACTGCTGACTTCTTACTGTATTGTAACATGGAGGAGAGAGGGCAAGAGAGCTCTCTGGGGTCCCTTTTACAGGGGCACTAATCTCGTTCATGAGGGCTCCAGCCATGACCTACTTACCTCTCAAAGGCCCTACCTCCTAAAATATTGGAGATTGGATTTCAACATAATGAATTTTGGGGGAACACGAACATTCAGCCCATTGTAGATGTTGAAGTTTAAAAAAAGGTCTTTCCAGACCATATTTTTATAGAGAACAGGAAAGCTGACATAGCCCTGGAGTGAGAGAGTCCTGGAGTGAGAGAGTCTGTTGTCTCTGCCATATGAATGCAAAACTCCTTCTGTCTTTCCTGATAAGAATGGAAAAGAAAGAATTTTCTAAATCAGTGTTGCCCAATAGAAATATATTTGCGATTATATATGTAATTAGAAATTTTCTAGTAGCCACATTTAACAAGTAAAAAACAGGTGACATTAATTTTAATGTTTTATTTAACCCAATATATCAAAAAAATTAGTTTGATACGTAATCAATACAAAAGGTTATTGAGATATTTTGCACTTCTTTTTTCATACTGAGTCTTCAAAGTCAGAATGAGGGCATGTTTTACTTACAGCATATCTTGATTTGGGCTAGCCATGTTTCAAGTGCTCAATAGCCACATATCACTAGTGGCTACCATATTGGACAGTGCAGTTCTAGATTAGTGGCTGAATATTAGGGAACAGAGCTGCAATTAGTGTCATCAACCTGCCAAGGCTATTATATGGTTTTTCTTCATACTTCATCTTTCTATTTCACAGGACAAATGGGCAAATTAAAGAAGAATATGAAAGGAATAGCTACATCTGTATTTTTCAAGTCCTTGATGGAGGTATTAATCTCTGAAATTCACCTAGGGTTGCAGAATTGCTTTGGGTGCATACTTTTGGAAGGGGGAGGTAGTTCCAGGTGCTTCCACTGGGCCATTTCTACCAAAATAACCTTTACTTTACAGATGAAAGAACCAAAGCAGAGATTTTACTAATAATGAAGTATATCTATTTGCACCATATATCCTGGGACTGAGATTACCACAAAATGCATCTACAATCCCACTAGACAGACTACTGTAAAGAAGACAATGGCCACAACTCCATTTATTATCTGACATCCATAAGTTCTCACTCATAAGTGATCACAGTAGTGTTTTGGGTCTTTGTGGACTATCCTCTATTGAGAACAAGTTTCTAGTAACCCAGAATGTTTGTATACATCCTTTTCCCCAGTGCTATTACTGATCTTGTAAATGGCTCCAGATCCTTCTGGGGGAAGATTTGGAGGAAGATTCACTGTGTTTACTTAAGGCCACATTGTCATTCAGTCAAAGGGCTCCATATCTGTGAATTGCCTTAGCTCTCGGAATTGGAGAAAAGGCTGTGAGTTCTTACTAGGACAAGGGAACTGTCACACACCATCCAATTGCCTCTTTTTCTTCAAAGAGCCCCAGTGTCAATCTCCAAGATTCTGGGGCTCAGATGGTTGCTGGAAGGCATTTCCTCATTGCTGCTCATTCAAGTTTAGTCTTTATTCTTTTAATTTGAATTGATTCAGTCTACCCGATATCAACTTACATGTGTTTGTGGCCTTATTTGTATCATGTTTTTCCAAGTCAAGTGACGTGCCCAAATTGGTGGAACAACTGGGCCTTGCCAAAGACTAATTCACTCATCTACCAGTGCCAGCTGGGGCCATGCCAGGCCTCCTTGTGTTGCCATGTTTGTTCCCTCTGGGCACCTCTTCTTGAGTAGAAACAATTTGGTAGGGCTCAGAAGAGATTTTCCTTCAGTCCCAAATCTCCTCAATATGGTCCACAAGAAGTAGTTTGCCTATTTTTAACTTTATATAAATGGAATTATATTAGTTTATTAAGTATGAAATGTCTGATTTACTTAAGTACTAAGTTCGACAGTTGATATCTCTGACGTTTCATTTTGACACTTCCCTTTTTTTATTGTGAAGGTACATCCTCATTTTCAAATGCATGGTTTGGCTTGTGATTATCTTTCAAAAATTTTTTTAGAGCAATTTTTGTGAAACCATGGATAAGTCAAAAATTTGTGTTATTTTCAAATATGAGTTCTGTTGTGGAACCAACGCAGTCCAGACAGCTTGAAACATCAACGAAGGGTATGGGAAGGATGTGGCTAATGAATGCACAGTACATTGATGGTTTGAGAAGTTCCATTCTGGTGACTTTAATCTTGAAAATGAGCCATATGGGCGACCTCAGATGAAGGTGAATAATGATGAACTGAAAACTGTAGTTGAAGTTAATCCATCTCAACCTATGCATGAATTAGCAGCAAAGTTTGACATTACTATTCCAACAATATTGAACCATTTGAAACAAATGGGCAAGGTAAAGAAGCTGGATAGATGGGTATTGCATGAATTAAATGAACGTCAGAAGAGAAATTGTCTCAAAGCTTGCCTTTCTTTGCTGTCACGACATAAAGGTGAGGAACCATTTCTACACCGTATTGTTATGTGTGATGAAAAATGGGTTCTTTTTGACAATCACAAGCATTCAGCACAATGGCTGCATAAAGATGAAGTGCCAAAACACAGTCCAAAACTGAACATTCATTAGAAAAAGCTAATGGTGTCTGTTTGGTGATGTAGTGCTGGTAGTATCCACTACAGCTTCATGAAAACCGGTCAGTCGATTACAGCAGATGTCCACTGCAACCAATTGGATGAAATGATGAGGATGCTTGTTTGATTAAGCCACCAAGATTGGTCAATAGAGACAGGACAGTCCTCTTGCAAGACAATGCTTGACCACATGTTGCACAAACAACACTGCCCAAACTGCAGAGGTGGGACTTGGAAACTCTCTGTCATCCACTGTGTTAACCAGATCTTGCACCAACTGACTACCACTTCTTCCAGGCTTTGGACTACTTCTTGCAAGGAAAAATATTCAATTCTTAACAAGCTGTGGAAAATGCCTTTTGTGATTTCATTGCCACTTGCTCTCCAGGCTTCTTTGCTGCTGGCATAAACAAGTTACTGTTAAGATGTCAACACTGTGCTGATAGTTTAGGCACATACTTTGATTAATTGTACTGCTTCTTGTTTGAGATATAATAAACTAAACTTTTGATTTGAAACCGGACATTTCATACTTAATGATCTAATATGTATTCTCTTTTTGTTTGGCTTTGTGAAGCTGTAGTGTATTTCTCTTTATTTTT
>NW_012142745.1:1314221-1342880 GCF_000956105.1 Propithecus coquereli
TCTTTGCTGTCACGACATAAAGGTGAGGAACCATTTCTACACCATATTGTGACACATAATGAAAAATGGGATCTTTTTGACAATCACAAGCATTCGGCACAATGGCTGCATAAAGATGAAGTGCCAAAACACAGTCCAAAACTGAACACTCATTAGAAAAAGCTAATGGTGTCTGTTTGGTGATGTAGTGCTGGTAGTATCCACTACAGCTTCATGAAAACCGGTCAATCGATTACAGCAGATGTCCACTGCAACCAACTGGATGAAATGATGAGGATGCTTGTTTGATTAAGCCACCAAGATTGGTCAATAGACAGGACAGTCCTCTTGCAAGACAATGCTTGACCACATGTTGCACAAACAACACTGCCCAAACTGCAGAGGTGGGACTTGGAAACTCTCTGTTATCCACTGTGTTAACCAGATCTTGCACCAACTGACTATCACTTCTTCCAGGCTTTGGACTACTTCTTGCAAGGAAAAATATTTAATTCTTAACAAGCTGTGGAAAATGCCTTTTGTGATTTCATTGCCACTTGCTCTCCAGGCTTCTTTGCTGCTGGCATAAACACGTTACTGTTAAGATGGCAACACTGTGCTGATAGTTTAGGCACATACTTTGATTAATTGTACTGCTTCTTGTTTGAGATATAATAAACTAAACTTTTGATTTGAAACCGGACGTTTCATACTTAATGATCTAATAGGTATTCTCTTTTTGTTTGGCTTTGTGAAGCTGTAGTTTATTTCTCGTTATTTTTTTCTTCTATTTTTTCATCTTATCTTTGTCAGGCATATTTTTTTATTGATGTAGTATTTTATTGTACAAATATGCTATAATTTATCTACACATTTCATTGCTGATAGACATTTGTTAATGTTTGGACATTTTCACTGTTGTTTCCAGTTTGGGATTATTATGTATGCTGCTATTATGAACATTCTTGCATATGTCTCCTATGTACATATGTATGCATTTCTCGAAGCCAGTGGTTCACAAAGTGTGGTCCCTGGACTAGCAGCATCAATATCATCTATGAATTTCTTAGAAATACAATTCTCAGGTTCCAGAACTACTGAAGCAGCAGCTCTGAAACTGGTTCTCAGTAATCTGCCTTTAACAATCCCTCCAGGTGGTTCTAATGCATGTTGACGTTTAAGAATGGCTGTACACTTGGGAGTGGAATTGATGAGCCATGGTAGGTATATGTATGTTCAACTTTAATTGCTAATATCAAACTGTTTTCCAAATCAATTGCACCAATTTATACTCAGACCAGCAGTATATGAAAGCTTTGAGTGGTCCACATTGTTGCCAGTAGATGGTAAATTTTTTTTAAATGTAGCAATTCTGTTGGGATATAATGGTATTTTGTTTTAATTTGCATTTCCTTGATGACTCATGATGTTGAGTACCTTTTAATAAGTTTATAGACCAATTGGAGATCATTTTTGAAGTGCCTCTTCAAGTCTCTTGCCCATTTTTTAAATTGGGTTTTTAAAAATCTTTTTCTTGGATGGGTGCAGTGACTCACGCCTATAATCCCAGTGCTTTGGGAGGCTGAGGTGGGAGGATTCTTTGAGGCTAGGAGTTTGAAACCAGCCTGGACAACATAGTGGGTCCCCTCTGCCTCTTAAACAAACAAAAGAAAAAAATTAGCCAGGCGTGGTGGCGCACTGTAGCGTGCCTGGGAGGATCACTTGAGCCTGGAAGTTGGAGGCTGCAGTGAGCTATGATGGCACTGCACTCTAGCCCAGCACAGAGCGAAACCTGTCTCAAAAACACTTTTTTTTGTTTTTGAATTTTTAAGTTTTAGACTATCTATTTGATTCCTTTTCTTTTCAAAGAACCAGCTTTAGAGTTTCATGGGTTTTTCTTTATTATTTTCCTGTCTTCAATATTATTGGTTTATACCCTAATTTTTATTATTCATTTTCTTCTACTTGCTTTAGGTTTAAATTGCTCTTCTTTCATTGGTTTCCTAAAGTGTAAACTTAGTTTACTGATTTTAGATCATTCTTATTTTCTAATAAATGTACTCATCACTATAAATTTCCCTTAAAGCACTGCTTTCACTGCATCCCACAAATTGTGATGTTGTATTTTCATTTTCGTTTAAAGTGCTTTATTTTAAAATTTCCCTTGAAACTTCTTCTTTGACCTATGGGTTATTTACTAGGTGTTATTTTAAAGACATTAGGAGATTTTTCCAGCTATCTTTCCGCTATTGACTTCTAGTTTAACTCCATTGTGATCTGAGAATATACTTTGTATGATTTCTATTCTTTTAAATTCGTAAAGATGTGTTTTATGGTGATCTATTTTGGCAAAAGTTCCATGTGAGTTTGAGAAGAATGTGTATTTTGCTGTTGTTGGATGGTATATTTTATTTATCTATTTTTTAGAGAAAGGGTCTCCTTCTGTCACCCAGGCTAAAGTGCAGTGGCTATACCTCACCGTAATCTCAAACTCCTGGAATCAAGTGATCCTCCTGCCTTAGCCTCCGGAGTAGCTATGACTACAGGCATGTGCCACCTGTAATTCTATTGTTTTGTAGAGATGGGGATCTTGCTATGTTGCCTAGGTAGGTCTTGAACTCCTGGCCTCAAGCATTCCTCCTGCTTCTGCCTCCCAAAGTGCTGGGATTACAGGCATGAGCCACCATGCCCAGCTGGATGGTGTATTTAAATATCAATTAAATCAAGTTGATTGACAGTTCTGTTCAGGTCATCTATAGACTTACTGATTTTCTGCCTGCTTCATCTATTAATTACTGAAAGAGAGGCATTGAAATATTCAACCATAAAAGTAAATTTTTCTATTTTTCCTTTAAGTTGCCTCATGTATTTTGACATATTTCGTTCTTTAAAAAATCTTCTATATTACTTTCTGTGGTTTCTAGTTTCCTGTCAAAAATTATAGTTTGCATTTTATATGCTCAAATGTAGTAAGCACAGTTGTTTTGTACTGGAACCATTGAAATCACTGTGGGTCTGATTCTGTTACCTATTATGCAGAGCATACTATTTAAAAAATTATTTGTAGAAACAATTTAGGGTCCTAGAGAATTCTCATTTACATCTGCAGGTGACTAAAAGCACTAGCAATCAGCTATAACCTTAATCCAATTTCAAGGCCATGCTGCAGTCTGAGCAAGGGTTGATTTACTTCCATTTTATTCTTATTCCTGGAATTTGTTTGTTGGCCCCAGGCCAAAACAGGGAAAAGTTTACTAGAACTCTTCCTTTCACAGGTCCTGGACTGTGACATCTACTGTCTAGCTCCACAGGCTGTCAAAATCAGTCTTTCTTCTGCTTAAGAATGGAAAATTTCCCCAGTCCAGTGCAACTTTGAACATTGGGTTTATCATCTCTGAATTCTGTTCCTCTCCTAGACCTTGACCTATGCCAGTTACTCCTCATGCTCTTGCTTGCTCCTCGATGCTTTTCAGAAGATTTGGAAGTAATTTTTCATCCACTTTTTAAGGTATATCAGACACCACCTATGGCTCCATCTTGAATTTTCCTGGGCTACCATTCAACTCTAGCCATTGCTGCAGCCACCAGCTGCATGCAGGCAAATCTGACATCACTTGCCTCACCTGCACTGCATGTCTCTTGTTTTTGGTTTGGGTCTTTCTTCTGTGCTACCACAGCATTAGACACCCATGGGAATCTGCTCAGTCATTCCTGTGCGTGAAAATCCTGGATGTATAAGGAAATTAACATCCCATAGTGTAACTCTTGATCCAGTTGGGGAGGGGAACTAGCATATAAATAGTTTTCTTTAGAAGGACAATTCTGAGGTGCATTATACATGATGCTTAAGAAGCACTGATCCCCTGCTGTCTGCAGCACCTTTGAATTAGCTTTCCAAGCCCTCCCACTCCACTCTTCCCATTCTCCCATTCTTCCTCTTGTGATATTCTCTCAAACTGAACAACCTGCATGCAAGCCCTTATTTCAGTCTTTGATTTTGGGAGGAATCTGTCTAAGATAAATTGTCTTCAGCAGGGGCTTGAGGAGTACGAATGATCTAGTGTAACATTACCAGAAGCAGAAATTGAGAAAATTCAGATATTGTGGCATACTTACATGTTGAAAATAATCAGGCATTCATGGGAAAAGTAATGAAGTAGGAGAGAGATAGGAGAAAATCGCTGTTGTGATGTTTTTGAATAAGCTCCCAGCTTTAACCCTTAAGAGTAAATCTATTTTCTTTCTCCCAACCAGTCCTCCATATGTCCCTATTCTGTGAGTGGCACCACTATTTCCCAAGCCAGAACATCTCTAAATTCAGGTATGGCTCCTCTCTCTGACAAAACCCAGTCATCTGTACTGGTGTGCTAAGGCTGCCGTAACAAAGTACCCCAGACTGAGTGACTTAAACAACAGAATTTTATGGTCTCACAGTTCTGGAGGCTGGCAACCTGAAATCGAGATGTTGGCATGGTTGGTTCCTGCTGAGGGCTATGGGGGAGAATCAGTTCCAGGTCTCTTTCCTTGCCTTGTCTGTGGCCTTGGTCTCCGTTTCTTCACATCACCTTCCCTCTGTGCCTGTCTGTCTTCAGATTTCCCCTTCTTATAAGGACACTAGTCACATGGGATTAGAGTCCACCCTAATGACCTCATCTTAACTAATTACATCTGCAACAACTCTATTTCCAAATAAGGTCACATTCTGAGGTACAGGGGATTAGATCTTCAACATATGGATTAGAGGGGGACAGAATTCAATACATAACAGTTGCCAAGGCTTATTAAGTCATCCTTCAAAATATCTCTCCTATCTGTCCTCTTTCACTCAGGTTCGGGCCCTTGTGTGGTGCACTCCCACTGTTGCTACAGTCTTTCTAAAATGTTTCCACCTTCTCCCAACTCCCTAACTCCATCCTTATACAGAAAAGTGAGGCTATTCTTCTTAAGCATTGCTTTCAATGTATCATTTTCTTGCTCAAAAACATTCAGTGTGTCCTCATTGTTCATCAAATAAGATCCAAATCTTATAACCTGGTCCTCTTCAATAAGAACTAAACCTACTTTTCCTTTCTAAAAACTCCCGTCTTTCCTACTCACTCACTCTGTCCCAGAATTATCAGATTATTTAATGTCCCTTATAGGTTTCATCTTTCCAATCCATGCACCTGTGCTCTGGAGGTGGAGAGATGTTAGGAGGTCAGGGGATGGACTAAAGAGGAGAATTTAGATTTTTAGGATAAGATTGACAAGGTGTGTTGAGAATGGGGCACTTACATGGAAAGAGAACGGCCTAGACAAAGGCCCAGGAGCATAAGGCAGCTGGGCATGTTTGGGGAAATGCAAATAGGGACAATTGCTGCAGGAAATAGGGTGGCAGAGTGGGGGAAGCACCACAGCTCTGAAGAGGTGGGTGAGACAAGAACTTGAATGCCTTGTGGGCCAGATAAATTGCTTGGACTTTCCTTCATAAACAGGTGGTTAGTAGATGACTTACAACCAACTCCATGGCAGCGGACACTTTGTCTTGCTCACAACTGTATTGCCAGGGCCTGGAAGAGTGTCTAGCACATGGTAGGCTTAGTCTGGGTTGACCCAAGGGCAGACTTAGACAAGAACTTGGGGGTGGGTAGTTTGCATGAGAGATGATCCCAGAAATCACAAATGAGGGACAGGGAAAATAGCCAAAGAAGAAAGAAAAGTCAAAGAAAAGTCAATAATATTAAGTGTTTTGTTGAATAGGTCACCACTGTGGGCAACTGTGAATCTTACTGGGGAATCCATATTGAACACTCCTCAGAATTCCTCTGAAGGATCATACTGAACATTCTTCAGAATTGTCCACTAAGGGCTAGAGGAATCTGGGATATTTTAGCACTAAACTCGTTTCTCAAGTGGTTGAGAGTTGCCTCTGGGGGTGTTAAATCCCAGGCACTTCAGGGCTGTTTGGAGCACAGGTAGGCAAGACCCTGGCATTCCAGAAAACCTGTAGGATGAGAAGCAGAGAATCCCAGGGCTTGAGGTGGGAAGGTGTCAATGGGTGCAAGAACTGTCCAACTGCAGCTGTGGGCAAAAGGAGATACAGGCCAGGAGATGGGGGTGCTGGCAGCCGTTCCATTCACTCCCTGTGAACCTCTGGATGAAGCTATGGGACGTATGGCTTACTTCCCTGACTACTCTTAAAGGTCTTTGAGGGAAGGAACCAAATAGATTCATAGAGGCCAGGCACAGAAAAGCACAGGATTACATAGATGTTTGAGAGTAAATAAGAAAGAAAGGTGTAAGAGGGAAATGTGGCAGGGGCTAATCGATTTGATGAGAACTAGATGCAAATGAACATGACTGGTCTGGTGTTGGTTTTAGCTACATCCTCGAACACAAGTAAAGGGGAGAGGGGAAGCACAGCAGCATGTCTGAGAATCTGTGTTATCAAGAATTAGTTACTTAAATTCTCTGGGTTGCTTAAATGGGTAAGATGTGGTATGGCAAATTCCAATTCCGTAGAGAAACCCAACCTCAATCCCTGCCCATTTGCTAACACCCATGAGTATCTAATGAGCGTGAAAATGCTTTGAGAAATATAGAGCTCTGAAAATAGGGCATTCTGGTGTTTGTCTGTTTGTTCTGAGTATGGGTGGTTAGATTACCCACACCCTTTTAAGATTTTAAGCTAGCAGGAATAAACCAGAAAGAACCATCAAAATGTTAAATATGTGTGCCCTTTGATCTCAGCACTGCTCTGTTTGTTCTTGGGGGCAGGATGGGTGGGAGAACCTGGCAGGGTCTATAATGCCAGAGGTGGAGACCCTCATAAAATAGCAGGGCCAGGCCTGTCTGGCTTGGGGAATGAAAGCAATGACTGCAGGCAAATATGGAGTCCACTGTCCCATAAAGTGAAGGATGGGCCACTGCACCACACAATGTGGCTGCGGCGTGAGCGGGGAAAGCTGCCACTCCAGCTGTGGTCCCACCCTCACTTTCCCCGCTTCAGAAATGGTCGGTGGAAGGAAAACAAGACAGAAACTGGCCTTCCACCAGAGAGCTGTGCTCTCCTCGTCCCCACCCCCTGCTCTGGTCCCACCTCTCTCCCTTGCAGGCTCTGGCCAAGCTCAAAGCCCACCCATCTCACCTCAAGACAAGCTCACAGAAAGTATCTGCATGAAAGTCTGCCTTAATGATTCAGATTTGCTGTCATCCAAGGACCACCGCTCTGAAGGGGAGTGGGGAGGGCACTGGGGCAGGGAGGGTTCCAATGAGTCTCAATCAGCAACAAGGTTGCGGCCCACAGTGGGAAATGGCCCAAAGAAGCCCTAAAATGAGAAGAAAAGGCATTTAGAGCCTGGATTTGGGGAGGTGGCCCCTCCCTTCCCTGCAGTCCTTCCCCAAATACTTCACTAACAGCCTGATTTGAGTAAGCCTTCAACACAGCAACTCAGCCCATTGGTTGAGAGCCTGACCCCTGGCTTCCGCGTGTCGGTGCCCCTCCCTCCATGATTTTCCCTTAGGCTTGAGGCTGGAGAAGGAAGGCTGCTCCTTGTTTGCATTCCCACAGTGCTAGGGCAACCAGTCCCCCACAGGTAGGTCTCTGTCACTTAGCTCTGATAACGTTGCCCAGCAACCAATCCAGGCTTAGGAAACTGGGCTGCCAGATTATGGGAATGGGAACCCGTTTCCTTGGAGAGCATGAGGAGCCAGGACCCCCTGAGGCGCAGGCTGCCCTTAGGTGGGGAGTGCAGCCAGCTGGGGGTGCTCAGCTTCCTGCCACCACCCAAGTCCAAGCCACCTTGGTCTCCCTGCACCAGGAGGGTCATCTCCTTACAGACCTCTCAGTTTTCACTCTGTTCTTCTCACAATTCATTTCCCAACATCACTAGGGTGGCCTTTTAAAAATCATATATCACATTGTGACATTCCCTTCCTTAAAATTTCCCAGTTAACTACCCACTGCACTTAGAATAAAATTCAAACCATTTGACATAACCTGTGAGCCCCTGTATGGTCAGTCCTGGGCTACTTCTCCAATCCCGTTTTCTGCCACTGACTTTTCCATCTGTTCCTCTAATATGCCGTGGTACTCTTGTCTCAGGGCATTTGTTGCAATGCTCTCTGCCTAGGATGCCCTCCTTTATATCTTCCTCTGGCTGCCACCTTCTTATAATTTAGGTCTTAATCCCACCCCCCAAACACACACAAAAAGGACTTTTTTTCAATGTGGAGGAGTCTGATATTTGCAACAGCCCAATCCCCACTGTAGTCCTTGAGAGGAAGGGCATGGGCTGTGCAGGAGAAAGAGCTGGAAATCAGGAGACCTGGGTCCAGTCTTGGCTCTGCCACAAACCCACTATGCAGCCTTGAGTAAGTCCCATCACCAGCCTGGGCCTCAATTTCTCATCTACAAAGATAGGTGGGGATACTAGGTGGGCTCCGAACAGTATTCTGGAGTTCAAAGATCCCGAGGAGATGCCTCAGAGCCTTGCCCAGGCCACAGAGTAGAGCAAGGGGGAGGCTGAACATGAGGACCTCTGGGCTACATCTTCCATTTATCCAAGAGAGCCTTGCCATCACCTGCTATAGACAAGGGAGTATATGGTGAAAAGGAGGACATTTTATCTAATTTTGAAAACTCTGCACCTTTCAATGCCTATTTTAAACTCAATGTCCACGCATGATCGTGTAGATCATTTCTTCCATAGAGGCTCCCAGGACCTCTCACACAAGTATCCATAGGTAGTCTATGAGAGATACAGGAAAGTGGGGTGCTCTTTGATTGGAAAAGGAAAGATCTTTTTTTCAGCTTACCCGTTATTACCCCAACACCCACTCCCTTCTTCCCTGCCTCCTTCATTTAAACAGATCCCTGGTGATTCCAACCTCCCTAGGAAAAATGAGCCCCTCACCTTGACGGTGTTGCCCACTTCTCGCTTCAGGGCCTTGGCAACCACTCTGGAGGTAGAGCACTGATCCCTGCTCACCTTGGCCACTGGGCTCTGTGAAGAGGGAAGCCAGGAGTCAAGAAGGAGGCAGAAAAAGGGTGGGAGGACCCCAGAGGGAAGTGTTGGGATACAAAGTGAGGGATCCACAATTCTTGAGAGGACGCGGAGTCTCACCTTGGGGAACAGGAGTCGGAGTTTGTCCTCTTCTTGCCCCTAGAAGAGACAAGGATGGCAAACAGGGCCTAGGCTTGCTAAAACTCACCTCCCTTCCCTTTGCAGAATCACTAATGGGTCTCGGAATTGTTTCTTGCTGACACCAGACAGGACCTCTGAGTTATTCTTCTCATATTGCTCCCAGTAGCTCCTGCCTGCAGTTTTAATACCCGTTCCTTCCCTGCTCTGTCTGCCAGACAGCATGGACTGACCACAGGCCTCGCATACCTTACCCCAGTGGTTTTAGTGGGAAAAACTGCCTTCTCATCCCTCAGACATGGATCTTGGGGGTTGATGTGCTCCATTTTTGTTGTCCTCACATCCTGAGTGATGTCATCCTTCCAGAACAGACCTGCAGGATAAAAGGATGGTATGAGTTGACACCTGTGACAGTCTGACTCAGTCTGGGGACCAGAGTGACTTCTCCTTCAAGTACATGTAGAATCACACTTATCAGAGAGAATTAATTGAGATGTATAAAAATTAACTAGCATAGTGTCTGGCATGTAATATTCAATTAGGATTATGATTATGGTCTATTTGCCAATTCCTTTGATGCTGTTGTGAGGATTAAATGAGTTTAGGGATGTAAGGAGTGCTTAGAAAGCCGTAAAGCAGTGATTATCAGACTTTATGTGCATTGGAATCTCCTGAAAGGCTTGTTAAAACACACATTCTGTTTCCCACCCCTAGGGTTTCTGATGCAGTAGGTCTGGGGTGAAGCTCAAGAATGAGCATTTCTAATGAGTTCCCTGGTGATGCTGATGCTGCCGGTCCAGGGAAGCCTTTGGGAACTACTGCTCTAAGGCACTGTGCACATATTCGGCATTAGTGGCCGTGATATGAACTCGAGGCAGATTTCCTATCTCACTCTCCCCCACACACCCATTCATGAAACTCTGCTCTAAAAACAGGGTCAGCCATCTGTCCCTGGTGTACTCTCCACTACCTTTCATTCCTCCCCTCTGTCATACAATTTTCTCTGCTTCCTGCTCAGAGGCTAAGGGGTGTGTGTGTGTGTGTTCTCCTGGCTGAGAACTAAAGGAGTCCTGGCTCTGGAAAAATTCAGATACTGCCAGGAATTGGGACTAGTCCCAAGGAGTTGGATGCTGGCCTCTTCCAGGGACTTCTTCTAGAAGCCTCTGCTGGGCTCTTGTAGGGTGTTCAAGTGCAAGTAGCTCACTCATCCAGACTCCACCCCTGCTCCTGTCTCATCCCCATTTCCATGAGGTGAGTGTGACAAGAAAGTTTCAAGTATAGACGCTTGAGGGAAGAGAAAGCTGGTCCTCAGGTCAGATAGCCCCTCACTGCTTCCCCCATATCTGATCAGGCCCCAACCTCTGTTCACTAGCTTTTACTCACCTTGGGGTACAATCTGCTGGAGCACGACTTCCAAATGCTGGAAGACCGAGGTGGTAAATCCTTGGAGGGGCCAGAGCTGCCCCACTCCCACTTGGCCCTGACCATCTAAAGGCAAATAATAGTGTGAGCACAGGGCTTGGCCAGAAGCCTTCCAAATCCCAGTTGACAAATCAGCTTCCTTGTACAGTCACTCCTGGATTTCCTAGTCTCTGTTCCCTGCACCAGGCCCCTTTGCCCGCTTCAAGTTCTCCTTCTTTCATCTTTCCCTTCCTCCATCACCGCCTGCCATGTTTTCAGCCCCTAAACCTCATTCACTCATGTACTGATTTCCAGATAAGAATCAAGCTTGCAGGCAAAGAGCCACCTGGGGAGGTTTAGGTGAGCAGAGGATAATCAGGTGTATGGTGGGGTTTGTGGAACCAGGTGAGCTGCATCTTAGGGAAGGCTTTGAAACCTGGAGCGGTTAGGGAGGAGGCCTGGAATCCTTAGAAAGAGAAAGTATTGGCATATATAGCGTTCGAGGATCTCAATTCTTTTCCTAAAGCCACAGTTGGCCCAACTGTGCACAGGGGAAGATAACCCCTAATGATACACACACCTTCCTTCTTCCAGATCAATGGGATAGGGTTGGAGGACAGTCTCTTTTTTTCCACAGTGGAATTACCATAGTCACTCTGGACAGGTCTTAAGAAAAGGGAATTCTCCTACCCAAGCAAACAGATGCCTATTAACAATTTCCTGGCCTTTAGAAGTATTGGAACCTCCAGCATCCTGCAGAGAAGAAACAGAGCTTTGGGGAGGGAGCTGGTTCTCTGAGACAGCGCTTCCTGGACTGGTGGGGAAGAGCGGTGACCTGGACACGCGCGGCCTGGACCGCAGCGCGCTCGGCGCTGTCCGTGGTTCTGAGAGGTGGCTGAAAGCTGGCGTGGGGGCGGCGCTGGGCGGTAATGTGGGAGACGCATGTCCACGAAGCTTGAAGATCCTTCCCACCCTCCCCCCACCTCCTCTTGTCGCAAACAGGCCTCCCACAATTCTTGGCCTCTAAACCCAAGAGTCGGGCGGGGAGCGTGGGCGTCAGCCTAGGAGTTTGCGCTGTCTTTCCCACGCGCTCTGCGCAGGAGCTCTCGAGTCTGCGCAGTCCGTCTCTGACCGTTCCGACGTCAGTCAGCGCTGGATCTCCCCGGTTGGCGCAGAGGGGAGCGGAGGAAGAACAGTGGCTCCATTCCCCCTCCATCCTGTTTTACCCCGGCCTAGCCTTCCCCTTCTTATTGGAAATCTGATTACAGCCACGAGGCTCTGTGGGCTTATCACAAGGTCCTGGCTCGTCTCTGCTCAGCCTTCTGCCTGGAGCCAGGACCCTGACACCCGCGGAGTAGGGCCTCTGGTCCCCTGCAGACCACTCAGCCCTGGTCCTCATCTCTTTTCTGCCCCTCGGGCGCGTCTTGCTTCTCCTGTGGCCGCATAGGCCGGTTTTACCTCCCTCTGCCTATGTCGTCTCGACCTCCTCCCAAATCTCCAATCTTCCCCCGAGGCCGCTTCTCTCAGGTCCAGACCCCATATGCCCAGACCCATCCCAAGCCTTCGCTTCTGTCTGCGAGACGCTCTTTTCATTTGTCTCCTCACGCCCCCAAACACGTTTCTTTCCTCCTGAGTTTCCTAGCCTTGAAACCCCCTGACCCACTTCCCTCAGGATCGCTCTGTGGTCCTGCCCGCATCCCCAGGTCTCCTTCTGACCGTGGGGACTAATGTCGCTGCAGCCCCCTGGGCGACTGTTCAGAAGCAGGAACCAGACAAGCAGCTGGAGCCCCCCCGGATCCCCCAGACCGCAGCGGACGCTGCATCCTCCCGGCTGGGCGCGCTCGCTGCTGGCCCAAGTCTCAGCGAAGGCAGCGACCGGGGCCGGAGGGGCGGAGCCGGGCTGTCGCTCCCCACCCGCTAGCCGGGCAGAATCTGCATAGCCCTGCTCGGCAGCTCCATCAACCGCGAGGGGCCTGGTCCTGAGGACGCCTACCCAACTCCCCGGTCCCCTTCCCGCCTCCCTGACTTTGTGCCTCTTGGAATTCCTGGCCCTGCTCCTTTTTGCCATAAGTCGGGTCGCAAGGACCACCGCCTCCACTCCCAGTCCTAAAGTTGGAGAAATGGATTGCATGTAAGATACCGGTGCAAATTGTCTTGTGAGAATTAAGTATGAATAGCAACGGAAAAGTAGGCACTTAATGAAATTAATTTATTTTTATTATCCTTGACGCTCACCCACCTAAAAACCTTCAGCAATCATATGGATTCAACCTGCAAAATATATTGCACATCCATCAACCTTTCTCCACGTCCACTGCCATCTCCCTGGCCCAAAGTGCGATACTCTTTTTAAAAAGTCAAGCTATTGTAATAACTATTTGACTAATTAAATGATCTGTTGCTTCCACTCTTGTGTACTTATAAGCTAGTTCGTGAGCTTTCTAAATCCTAGACCAATATTTCAATATTTTTCATTAAACTTAAAACATTAAGAAAAATTTCAAATATTAAAAAGAGAATCTGATGAACACTTACTTATACCTATTAATATTACCCAGATTAATTATTAAGATTTTGTCACAATTGCTTCTTTTTCTTACTGAAGTATTTAAAAGGAATTTACAGACATCATGAAACTTCACTCCTAAATAATTCAATATGCATCTCTTAGAATTAATGATAGTTTCGTACACAACCGCGACGCCATTATGACATCTGTGATAGTCTGAATAATGCCCCCCAAAAGATGTCTATTTCCTAATCCCCAGAATTTATGAATATGTTTCTTTACATGGTAAAAGGAATTTGCAGGTGGATTAGCCTTAGAAGGTGACTAACTTTAGATGGGGAGATTATCCTGAATTACCCAGTTGGGCCCAATATAATCACAAGGGTCCTTACAAAAGGTAAGCAGGAGCATCATAGTCAGTAGTGTGAGATGTGACATTGGAGGCAAGAGGTTGAAGTGACCCAAGGAAGGGGCCACAAGCCAAGGAATGCAGACATTCTCTGGCCTCCAGAAGGAACACAGCCCTGCTGACACCTTGATTTTAGACTTCTGACTTCCAGAACTGTAAGATAAATTTGTGTTGTTGCAAGCCACTAAATCTAAGGCAATTTGTTACAGAGGCAATTGAAAACTAATACAACATCTGAATTTTACAGTGATTTCCTAATTGACATAATTCTCTAATACTTCTGGATGTAACTCCTTTATCAGATAAATGGTTTGTGAATATTTTCTCTGACTCTGGGCATTTTATTTCAGTCTTCTTAACAGTGGCTTTTGAAGAGTAAAGTATTTTAATTTTGATGAAGTCCCATTTATTTATCTTTTTATGACTAATGTTTTTCATGTTCTTAAAAGTGTTTGCCCACCCAAACTTACAAAGATCTTCTTCCATTTTCTTCCCAAAGTTGGCTATGCTGGCCTCATAAAATTAGTCAGAAAGCATTTCCTCTTCTTTCATGCTCTGAAAGTTTGTGTAAAATTGATATTATTTCTTTTTTAAGCAATTGGGCCTGGAGTTTCTTTGAGAGTTTTATTACAATTTCAGTTTCTATAGCTATTCAGATACTTTATTTCTTTTCATGTATGTTTTGGAAACTTGAAGTTTTCAAGAAATTTGTTCATAATGTTTAAGTAATCACATTAGTTATCACAAAGATGTTCATAATATTTCTTTATTGCCCTTTTAATAGCTGAAGAATTTGGAGCGATTTCACTTTTTTCTTTCTTGATTGTGGTAATTTGTGTTTCATCAGTATAGCTTGATTTTTAAAAATAACTGACTTTTGGTTTCATTGCTTTTTCTCTGTTGTTTGCCCAGTTTATTTATTTGAGGAGAAGGAAAGAGAGATTTATTAATTTGCCAGAAAATAAGGAGGATGGAGACTCCTGTCTGAAACACCATCATCCTCATAACAACAGAAATACAGAGCTTTTAAAGGGAGCCTATTCAGTTTCAGGTAATTTCTGTTCAACTGCAGTTGATGATTCTGATGGTCCTATCTCCAGCCTATCTCCACCATGTCCAGGACCTCCATCCAGGTCCCGGCGGGCTCCACAGTTCCACTAAGCCATCTCCAGTAGCACAAAGAACAAAAGACATTCCCCTGCCCCTCTGACTGCTGGCCTGAGGCAGAGATGCAGGTCCTAGTTCTCCAAAAAGAGTGGGGAATTATTTTAAAGAGACATAAAACATTTTTGCCACTTTTTTTCAGGCCGTTTCCTCTGTAACATATTCCCCCCCGTCAATTTTACCCCTCCATATCTATGGGAGGAGGGGCAACATAGTCATCAAACTACTTCCTGCTGAATTGGGGTGATGTTTTATTTATTTATTTATTTTTGAGAAAGTGTCTTGCTCTGTCACCCTGGATAGAGTGCAGTGCTATCATTGTGGCTCACTGCAACCTCAAACTCCTGGGCTCAAACGATCCTTTTGCCTCAGCCTCCCAAGGAGCTGGGAGTATAGGTGCCCACCACCATTCCCAGCTAATTTTTCTACTTTTAGTAGAGACAGGGTCTCGCTCTTGCTCAGGCTGGTCTGGAACTTCTGAGCTCAAGCAATCCTCCTGCCTCAGCCTCTCAGAGTACTAGGATTATAGGGGTGAGCCACCACGATGTTTTAGATGAAAGGTTTATACTTATGTATGGCATTGCAAAGCTTTGGTAGTATATTTACAACAACAGATTACCAGACAAAAAAAGTCATAAGCAACAACTGTAACAGTGAGGATTGACAAGGCGAAATGGACTGTCACCTTGCACACAATATCTGATACAGGGCTGGGTTAGAAAAGAAACATGGAACCTCTGAGTGCAGTTATTAATTGTGCCCTGTAGGTGATCCGAGGGACTGGCTTCTGCAAATTCAGAAATCATATACAGAAATGCTTGCACAGATCAAGGTTTAGGATAACAAACCTAGCAGCAAGACAGAGCAACAGAAGAGGCGATAGCACAGAGAGATCCTCACTAAGGAGTTGTCTCTCCAGCCTAGAGACAGAACAAATAACCAATGAAAGCTCAGCAAAAAATAACCAAATTTTCATTTTTCCCTTTTCCTTAAACAGATACTTTAGATTGCCTAAAGGCTGGCCCTTCTACGGGGGGCTTGGGTCCTCCCTTCTTCCATGGCACACCTCTTGACTTTGGTATGATGGACCCAGGGTTTTTACTTCTGATAATTTCAATGAGGTGCACATTGTCAGAGGCACTTCATAGGGTCCCTTCCGCTTCTTTGCTTCCAACTGGGGTGGGAAACTGGGGATTTATCTGGTTATCACTGATTGTGTGCTGCACATATTATTTTTAAATGATTTACAGAAATAATTTGAAGCCCAAGAGCAAATGAGTGTGAGCCTCTTTTGAGATGTGTAATATTCCAGGAGAAAGGGAAATATTGGTCTTTCGGTGGGCTGAACAAAGGTGGTGTTCCTCTCTCCATTTTAAGATTTCAAACTACCAGGAGAATAGCTAACAAAACAATAAGCATAAACATTGATATTGCACCTTTTTTGCTATTCATTGGAGGGGATTCTAGTGCTGAGATAATATCCTCGGAACACTAAACATGTTCTCAGGCCTAGTGAACCTGGGTCTCATAGGGAGAAACTTTCTTCCCCAAGGGAAGAAAAAAGACTACTGGCCGGCACGGTGGCTCACACCTGTGATTCCAATACCAACAATTTGGGAGGCTAAAGGAGGAGTACCACTAGAGGCCAGGAGTTGGAGACCAGCCTGGGCAACACACCAAGACCCTGTCTCTACAAAAAATTTTTAAAAATTAGCGGGGAGTGGTGGCACTCACCTGTAGTCCCAGCTACTCGGGCGGCTGAGGTGGAAGGATTGCTTGAGGCCAGGAGTTTGAGGTTGTTGTGAGCTGTAATGGTACCACTGCATTCCAGCCTGGGCAATAAGGCAAGACCCTATATCTTAAAAAAAAAAAAAAAAAGACAACCATAAAGTATGGCGAGGTAGGCGGGTAGTGGGTGGAGAAAGATTGCAATTCAGCTAAGGTCCGACCCTGCATTGTATTCATATTATAAATGATATCTGGAAGGAGAAAGGGTACCAAGTTGCTGTGCTGTTCCGTGTCTCCACCCCAAGTGTCCCCTCTGTTCTAGTCTTACATATTTTACTTCAGAGGCTTTGGCTGGGGCCCACTGTCTTGCCTCCAGACAAAAGAGTTTCCATGAAAGTCCACTTTAAAAATCCAGTAGCTGGTTGTCCTAGAACTGCCTCCCTGCAGGGTAATAGGGAGTAGAGGGACAGGGAAGCCTCAATTTGCTACAAAGTTTTGCTCAGAGAAGGAAACAGCTCAAAGAAACTCTAAAATAGGTTTGGAATTTGTGTGTATATCTGCTGAGGACTCCTCCTCCACAATGTAAGCTCTCCCCTCTACCCAACCCCAGCACATAATGGCCTCCAATAGCAGTCTGGATTTGGGCAAATCGTGAGGCACAATGGCTCAGCAATCACCTCCAACAAGCCTCCCCTTGGCTCTGTGTTGTGATCCTCTCTCCCTCCCTGGTTTCCCTGTAGGTACAGAGCTAGTCAAGGACCCTCAGCCTGGAGAAGAATGGCAGATTCTTGTTTGCATACTTAACAGCACCATGGCAACCAGTTCTCATTGTGGGGATCAGTCGCTCAGTGCTGATGATGTCACCCCAGCAACCAATCCAGGTACAAGAAGCACAGCTGCCATGGTGACAGGAGTCAGAGCAGTTTCCTTGGAAGCATGAGGCTGGGGAGGGCATGGAGAGCTGCAGCACCACTGCAATTGCCTGGCCCAAGCTACCAGTCTTTCCTGGACCAAAATAACATTTCCTAACAGATCTATTGGTGCTAGTCTTGCCCCCATCAACACATTTTCTAACAGTGTTAGGGTAGTCTTTTTTTGTTGTTGTTCAAAAGGGTTTTGCTCCAGGCTGGAGTACAGTGGCTTGATCATAGCTCACTGCAGTCTTGAACTCCTGGGTTCAAGTGATCTTCCCACCTTGGTCTCCAGAGTAGCTAGGACTACAGGTGCGCACCACCATGCCCAGCTAATTTTTTAATTTTTTGTAGAGATCATGTTGCCCAGGCTGGTCTTAAACTCCTGGACTCAAGCGATATTCCTGCCTCAGTCTCAGCTGGTTTATAGGCATGAGCTACTACACTCGGCCCAGAATGGTTTTAGAAAATAACCTAACAACATGTTGTCTACAAGAAACTCACTTTAAATATGACTATATAGGTAGGTTAAAAGTAAACGAATGGAAAAAGGTATAATGTGCTAACACAAGTCAAAAGAAAACTGGAGTGGCTATTAGACTAACTGACTTCAGCACAAAGAAAATTAGCAGAGATAAAGAGGAACATTACTTAATGATAAAAGGGTGAATTCACCAAGAAGACGTACAACTCTTAATGTGTATGTACCTAACAACAGAGCCTCAAAATACATGATGCAAAAATGAACAATTCTGAAAGAAGAAATAGACAAATCTACAATATATTTGGAGACTTCAACATCCCTATCCCAGAAATCAAGAGAACTAATAGACATAAAAGCATCAGGATATACAAGAACTGAATCACACCATCAACTAACTGATTCTAATGGATATTTACAGAACATTCCACCCGACAACAGTGGAGTACACATTCTTTTGAAGTGCACAATGGAATATTACTCATAGCCTGGCTCATATCCTGAATCATAAGACAAACCTTAGTAAATTTAATAGGATTGAAATTATACAAAATATGTCCTATGACCATAATGCAATCAAACTAAAAATAAATAACAAAAATAACAGTGATGTATCCAAATACTTGGACATTAAAAAACACACTTCTAAGTAATCCATGGGTCAAAAAGGAAGTCTTACGGGAAATTAGAAAATATTTTGAACTGAACAAAAATGAAAACATATCAAATTTTGTGGGATGCAGCTAAAGGAGCACTTAGAGCAAAGTTTATGGCATTAAATGCTTGTATTAGAAGTCATCAGAAGAAACTAAAGATATAAGCATAAATTAATAAAATTGAAAACAATAACAGAGAAGAACCAATGAAAGAGAAAGCTGCTTCATTGAACAGACTAATAAATATTTATCAGTAAGATAAATCTCTAGCAAGACTAACTGACAAAGAAATAAAGACACAAATTACCATTATCAGGAATGAAAGAGGGACTATCACTACCAGCCCCATAGACCTAAAAAGATAATAAAGGAATACTACAAACAACTCTCTGCACATATATTTCACAACTTAGTTGAAATGGACCAGCTCCTCAAAAACAACAAACCACCAAAACTCACCCAAGATGAAATAGATAACGTAAATGGTCTTATAACTATTAAAGAAATTGAATTCATGTTTTAAAAGATCCCCTCCCCCACTCCCCATCAATCAGTCTCCAGTGGTTTCTGCTGAGGTGGTTTCTGCTATGGTTTGAATGTGTCTCCCAAAATTTCATGTGTTGGAAACTCAATTCCAAATTCATATGTTGATTGGAGGTGGGGCCTTTGGGAGATAATTATTAATAGGATTAGATAAGGTTATTGGGGTTGGGCCCCCCTGATGGGACTGGGCTTTATAAGAAGAGAAAGAGACCTGAGCTGACATACACTCTTCCCTCCTGTCAATGTGATGTCCTCTGTCATGTTATGATGAGCAAGAAGGCCCTCACCAGATGCCTGATCCTCCATCTTGGACTCCCCAGCCTCCAGAATTGCAAAAAATAAATTTCTTTTCTTTATAAATTACCCAGTCTGTGGCATTCTGTAATAGCAATGCAAAACAGACTAAGACAGTTTCACTGGCAAATTCTACCAATTATTTAAAGAAGAAATAACAACTCTACACAGTCTACTCCAGAGAATGGAAGAGAAGAGAATACTTCCTAACTCATTATATGAACTTGGTATTGCCTTGATACCCAAATCAGGAAAAGACAGCACAAAAAAGAAAACTGTAGGGCAACATCCCTTATGGACATGGACTAAAAAGATTAGCAAATTGAATCCAGCAATATGTAAAAAAAAATACTAAAATCAGAAAGCTGGTTCAATATTTGAAAATCAATTAATGCAATCTACCATATCAACGGTTTAAGAGGAAAAACCACATGATCATACCAATAGAAGCATGAAACATGTTTGATAAAATTGAATATCCATTCGTATTTTAAAACAAACACATGAAACAAAACAAAACACACCTCTCAGCCAAGCAGGAATAGAAAGGAACTTCAATCTGATGAAGGGCGTCTATAAAAAAGCTATAGCTAATGTCATATTTCGATGATAAAAATCTTTCCCCAAAGAGCAGAAACAAAGCAAGTACCATTGTCCCTCAATATCCATGGGAGGATTGATTCCAGGACCTCCCATGGATACCGAAATCCTTGGATGCTCAGGTCCGGATATAAAATGACATAGTATTTGCATATAGCCTATGTACATCTTCCCATATACTTTAAATCATCTCTAGATTACTTATAATACCTAATGCAATGTAAATGCTATGTAAATACTTGTTATACCATATTGTTTAGGGAATAATGACAAAAGAAAAAGGTCTGTACATGTTCAGTACAGACGCAATTTTTTTCAGCAATTTTCCAGGATTTTCCCCTGGCTGCCTTCTTGTCATTTAGGTCTAAGTTCAAATGTCGCCTCCTTAGGCCTTCCTTGGTGTGGAGGAGTCTGATGTGTGAAACAGCCCAACCCCTCGTGGGGTCCCTGAGAGGAGGGGTCGGGGCTGTGCAGGGGGAAGGCTGGGAGGCAGGAGGCAGAGTCCAGTCCCAGCTCCGCGCTTACCCGGCCTGTAAAGATGGCTGGAGGTTCTCCATGGCCAGTTTTCTATCTGGGATCCAAACGGCTCAAGGGGCTCTGGGCACTCCTCCCCCTTCAAGGAGAGACTCTCTCTCTCTCTCTCTCTCTCTCTCTCTCTCTCTCTTTCTCTCTCTCTCTCTATATATAAATGTTTATATGCACACATGCACGTGTATGCATATATTATATATGTATATATACATATATATAGATGTAAGGATGGGTGAGGTAGAGATTGGGGTGACGTCATACTCTAAAGATTCTCTTAGAAAAACAGAAAGCCTGTGTTTTTTAAAACTCGGAAACCCTCTGAGGCAGACTTCTGTAGGGCCTTCAAGCTCTGTGCCTGACCTTAGAGCAGCAGTCCCCAACCTTTTTGGCACCGGGGACCAGTTCCATGGAAGACAATTTTTCCACGGACGGCGGGGGCAGGCTGGGGGGCCGTGGCGGAGGCGGAGCTCAGGCGGTGATGCGTGGCCCGATTTCTAACAAGTCGCAGACCGGTACCCGGCCACGGACCAGGGATTGGGGACCTCAGCCTTACAGGACAAAAAGGCCCTGGAAGACCCTAGCGCCTGCCTGTATCCGGCAGTTGCTGAAATCCGAAAGGGTGACTGAGAGGCAGAGAGAGTGGGAGCGCCCTCCAGTCGGGAAATGGAGAATTTCCTTCCATTCGGCTGGGAGAGTCAGCATTACTGCTGTTTCACTGATGTGGAAGGAGGGCTTGAAGAGCTTAATTAATGTGTCCAAGGTCACAGCTGGGAAGAAGCAGGACCAGGATTGGGCTGTCTGTGTGGAAAGCCCTGTTCCTTCCCACCCACAAGGCCCACGCTTCCAGAAGGTTCTCCCTAAGGCTCTGCCCTCAGCAAAGCCCTGTCAGTCCTCCCTCAGCCAGTCTATCCCCCCCTTCACTCTGCCTCCCTCTTTAATAGGTCCTGCTGGGCTCAGCCTTCCTGACCAATGCCAGGTCCTCACCTGCAGTGGGGCTTTGATGTGCTTGGTCACCTCTTGGTTCCCGACCTCCGAAACCACTTCCGAGTTAAAGCATTGCTCCCTGCTCACACTCGTCACAGGGCTCTGAGGAGAGGGAAGGCAGGAGTCAAGGGCGAGGAGATAATGGTGCCTGGGCCTAAGGGAAAGAGATGGGCCCAAATGAAGGATTTCAAAATCCCTGGGGGAACCCCACCTTAAGGAACAAGAGTCGAAGTTTCTCCTCGTGCTTGCCCCTAGAAGACAAAGACTAAGCCAGCGATAACAAACCAGAGCCGTACTTCCCAGCCCACATCCTTTGCAGATATCACTAATGGATCATGGATTCCCTTGGGCCGAAATCAGACAAGAGCTCTTGTCATTCCATTCACTGGACTCCTGACAGCTCCTCCCTGCAGCCCTAATGCTGTGGCTTTCCCTGTCCCTCTGTCCACTGGACATGTGCAGCACGGAGCAACCACAGGCCCCACACACCTGACCCGGTGGTGGCTTTGGTGGGAAAGGCTGTCTGCCCACCCCTCAGGCTGGCCTCTGGGGTATGCAACTTCGTGTATGCTCCAGCTTCCGGAGCCACCTAGCCCGGCCTAAAAACCATTTTAAATGGGTGAGTTATACATGTGAATTATATCTCAGTAAAGTTGTTATTTAAAAATCACTAATAGGCCAGACGCGGTGGCTCCCGCCTGTAATGCTAGCACTCTGGGAGGCCGTGGTGGGAAGATCGATTGAGGTCAGAAGTTCGAGACCAGCCTGAGCAAAAGCAAGACCATCTCTACTAAAAACAGAAAAAACTAGCCGGGCGTGTCGGCAAACATCTATGTAGTCCCAGCTACTCGGGAGGCTGAAGCAGAAGGATCACTTGAGCTTCCCAGAGTGCTAGGATTAGAGTTGTGAGCCACCCCCCTGGCCCATGCTTTTTATTTAAGTTAATTGATTTTAAAAGGCAACTTTGCCACTGTAATTGGAAAACCAGTGTCTCTCGGCACAAATAGAAGCCAATTATATTATAAAAATAAAGACAAAAACCAGAGAGAGAGAGAAGGACTGAGATCCGAGCACCCTGCCGTGGGGGAGGGCTGCAGGAAGAAGCCCCCGAGGATCTGAGGCAGCGGTCCCAGGACTGACAGGTAAAGGGGACACCCTGGGCACCGCCCCTGCTGTCACCAGTACCGAAACCCAGGCCGGCTCCACGGCTGCTTGGTCTGGAGGTGGCTCCCAAAGGCGAGGACGAGGCGGGCGGAGGAAGGTGAGAGGACCAGGCAGCCGCTCACGCGTGAGCCTCTCACGCCCACCCCGCACCCTGAGTCCTCCGCGTCGGTGTCCCAGCTCGAGGACCAGGCGGAGGAACCGATGGCGGGGGTGGGGGGCGGGGAACCAGCAGCGAAGACTAGGATCCCTCCTCCATCGTCTGCTGAGCCCTCCACCAGCCACCTCCTTCCGAGGAGATCGCAGCGCCCCAACCCATCTCCCCCGGGTTGGAGACTCGGCTCCTTCCGAGGTCGGGACTGAGTGCCCGCGGTCCGGGCTCCTTCTGCCCGGAGACACCAAACCCCCGGCTCCGGGCACCTCGCCATGACCCCTCAGCGTGTCTTGTTTCTCCAGGGCCTCTTGGCCCGGCTCTAGGTCCCTTGGCTCGCTCGGAGGTCTCCCTCCATCCCTCCTGCCAAACCCCAAGTCTTCGCTTGAGCCCACTTCTCTTAGCTCCCCACCCCAACTTCGATTTTTTAAACCCCTGCCTCCAACACGCCCTCTAACGTTTCCCGCGCCACACATTTTCCGTCGTGCACCCACCATCCCACAACCCCTCCTCTCGGGGTCGCCCCCCGCACCCCGCCCGGCTCTTCCCCCGCTTTTCTCCTGATCGTGGGGACTAATGGCGTCCCAGCCCCCCAGGCAGCTGCTCAGTAGCAGAAAGCCAAGAATCAGACGCATCCCCGCGGGTCCCCCGTCCCCTGCCCGGGCCACTGGGGCCGCTGCATCTAGCTGGGCGCGCTGCACCGCCGGAACCGCAGCGACAGTGGCGGGACGGAGAGACAGGCTGACTGCGCGCCCCTCCGCGGCAGCGTGGCCGATCGCGTGCAGCAGTAACAAGGCCCCCAACCCCGGCTCTTCCCTGTCTTGGCGTCAGAGTCTTGCTTTTAAGAGTGGGCTGTTGCCCGAATATAGTCGATCCCTTTCTAGAATCCCAACTGGACAACCCCCTCCCTGACTCCCAACACACACACACACACACACACACACACACACACACACGCGCGCGCGCGCGCGCGCGCGCATTGCCTCTGCCTCCCCTCTTATTACCAAGGATTAAAGATGGGAGGACTTGATAAAATCCAGAATTGCATGTGGGCAAATGGCACTGGGTGTCGTTCTTGTGGAGTAGTGTCCCTTACTTGTTCAGACAGTGTGCTGGGGTGAGATCGCCTGGCGTCAAATCCAAGTCCCTGCCAGCAGCTTTTTAATTCTCTGCGCCCCAGTTCCCTCATCGGGAAGATGAGGATGATAACAGCATCTCCCTCAGTGTTCTTAGAAGGATCGGTGCGTTTAATGCCTAGGAAGTACTTAGAAATACCACTGACCGGCACACAGTAAGCACTCAGTTAACATCAGCTATTCCTGTTCTCTTGGACTCTACCTTTCTGTATCACTGTCACCTCCTATGCATTGTTATGGTTTCTCCCTGCAAAATTTTTCTCCAAACAGTCCATATTTTTCCAGACCCAATGCCACCACCCTTGTTTCAACAACCATCATCTTTCATCCATTACTGAGATTGCACCTTATCTAGGTGCTTGGAATAACTAGTTAACTTGGGGTGTCTTCCAGGAGCCTAGAATAGTGTCTGGGACACTGTAGGTGCTCCATAAATACTTGTTGAGGCCCAGCGTGGTGGCTCACACCTGTAATCCTAGCACTCTGGGAGGCTGAGGCAGGTGGATCGTTTGAGCTCAGGAGTTCGAGACCAGCCTCAGCAAGAGTGAGACCCTGTCTCTACTAAAAAAATAGAAAGAAATTAGCTGGATAGCTAAAAATATAAAGAAAAAATTAGCCGGGCATGGTGGCACGTGCCTGTAGTCCCAGCTACTCGGGAGGCTGAGGCAGTAGGATTGATCAAGTCCGGGAGTTTGAGGCTGCTGTGAGCTAGGCTGAGGCCACGGCACTCTAGCTCAGGCAACAGAGTGAGACTCTGTCTCAAAAAGTAAATCAATAAATAAAAGATAAATAAAATAAAATAAAAAGAATACTTGTTGAATATTTGTTGTTCCACTTTTGTCTCCCAATAATCTCTTAATAAACACCAGGGGAATCTTTCTAAGACAAAAATTAAAGCATGTTATTCCCTTGCTTAGCGCTTTCCAATGGACCATCTCCTTAGCACTTTTGAATAAATGCTAAACTCCTGACCATGGCCTACAGGCCCAGCAGCATCTAGCCTTGCCTTCTTCTCCAACCTAATTTCCTTCTCTCCTCTTCCTCCCCATGTTTCCAGCCTTCCTCCATTCTTTGAACACCTAGCCCTTCTCAAAGGCCTTTTCCTCTTCTCTCCATCCTTCATTGCTATCGCTTTGTTTCAGTATAAATTCCACTTCTTCATGTCCTTTCCTGTCCCTAGGAATCATTACCATTTCATTATCTTCCTGACACTTATCACTGTTTGTAATGACTTATTCCTCTGTTTACTTGTTTATTTGTGTCTCCCCACCGAAGTGTAAGTTCCAAGAGAGAAACTGCCCTTTATATTAATAAAATTATTAAAGGGCCACGTGTGGGAACTGTGGTAGGGGAAATATATTAATATATGTAACCAGTCATTGTTCCCTAGCTTGCTTTCCTATAATTGCTCACTACTCAGGAGTCACGTAGCTGATGGTCATAAAGATTCTTGGCTTTCTTCATTGCTCCCACAGATAACATCACCCTTGTGAAACCCAAGGCTAGTTTTTGAGATATATTCCAGCCCTGCATTCCAGTGGACTGGCTGACACACCCAGACCAGTGGCCCTTACGGAGGAACTGACTCAACTGGTTTTGCAACCCAAGCTCAGCAAAAAGACAATTTCTGTACACCTATGGTTCAGCCCTCGACCTAGCCAATTAGCTGACCCAATTGCCTAGACTTTTGCCTGCCAAACTATCTTTAAAAACCCTTTCTCTCAAATTTTCAGAGAGATGGATTTGAGAACTTCCTCCCATCTCCTTGCGTGGTGCCTTCAATATTAAACTCTTTCTCTGCTGTAACCCCTGCTGTCTCAGTGTATTGCCTTCCTCTTGGGCAGCCGGCAATGAACTCGGTTGGGCTGTAATGAGAGGGTAGAGGACATGTCTGTTTCATGTACTGTCAAGCTCCCAGTATCTGGCTCAGGACCTATCTCAGTGTGGATGCTCGATGAGTAGTTGTTGAACAAATGAAACAGACTTTGGGTCCTGAGACACATATGAAACATCTCTACCTCAGTGTTCTCGTCTGTTAAATGGGCACCTCATGAGGTTGACTGTGAAAATGAAATGAAATGGTGGATGTGAAAGCAGCCTCACACTGTACAAATATGTTGTGAGTCTAATTTTGCTTGCCTTCAGCTTCAGCCCCCCTGGGACTCTCAGACCTCAGCCGGTGCCCCAGGAGTGGGTGGAAGACCTTGAAACCCAGAAGGACAGAGGCCGGGTCTGATGGGGAATCGGAAGCAGAACCCAGGAGACCCGCGGTCACAGCCATCAGGGAGAAGGGGTGAGAGAGAGAGAGAGAGAGAGAGAGAGAGAGAGCCCAGCTGGTCCCAGGGGACAGAGGCTGCCCACCCTGATGGGGCCTCAGAGGCCACTCAGGAACTTCCTGTCTGAGGGTTGTGTTGGCTGGGAGGTGGCGAGGTGAGGCGAGGCATGTATGCCATTCCTGTGCCTCTTGGACATCCAGCGGGGGAGATGCTATCATTGTGTTGAGGTCTGCAAGACCCAGGCCACCACCCTTTGCCAGGAAACAAGGTCTTCCCTCAAGGACACGATCACCCCGGTGAGAAGCTGCTGAACAGAGGCACCCTCAGAGGTGGATCAGAACCCTGAGGGGAGCGCCAGGTGGGCACTTGGGTGTGGAAGAACCTAAGGACCTTCTGGAGTGGGCTCCTGGACCATGTGCATGTGTCCGTGTGTGTGTTTGTAAGTGTGTACATGTGTTTATATGTATCAATGCGTTGTGTGCATGTGTGTGTATGTTCATGTGTATGTGTGTAGGTTTGTGTGTACGTGGGGGGATGTATTTGTGTGTGTGTGTAGTCGGCCCTCCACACCTGCAGGTTCCACACCAACCTCGGATTGAACCAGGTGGATTCAACCAACCTCGGATTGAAAATATTGGGAAAAAATACAAATAAAAAACAATACAATATAACCGCTATTTACATAGCATTTACACTGTATCACGCATTTATTATAAGTAATCTAGAGATGGTTTAAAGTATATGGGAGGATGTGTGTAGTTGTATGCAAACACTATGTCATTTTATATAAGGGACTTGAGCATTTTCGGATTTTGGTATCCCCGGGGGTCCTGGAACCAATTCCCCATGGATAGTGAGGGGCAACTGCATGTGAGTATACGGGTGTGTGCATGTGTGTGTATGCATGGTGTATTTGTATTCACTATCTATTGCTCTATTGCTGCATAGCAAATTACGCCAAAGTTTGGTAACTTAAAACAATAAACCCCTATCTCACAGTTTCTGTGGATTGGGCATGTGAGAGAGGCTTAGGTGGGTATTTCTGGTTCAGGGTCTCTCATGAGGTTGTAGTCAAGACGTCACCTGGTTGGCTACAGTCATCTGAAGGCTTGCCTGGGGCGGGATCCACTTCCGAGATGACTCACTCACCCTCCTGGCAAGATGGTGCTGGCTGTTGGCAGGAGGTCTCAGTTCCTTGCCAAGTCAACCTCTCCATATGGCTGCTTGAGTGTCCTTGTGACAGAGCCACTGGCTTCCTCCAGAGCCAGTGACCTGACAGGGAGAGAGAACAAGGCAAAAATCACAATGTTTTTATAACCTAGTCTTGGAAGTCACGTACCATCATTTCTGCCATATTCTATTGGCCACACACACCAACCCGGATACACTGTGGGAGAGAACTACACAAAGGCAGGAGTGCCAGGAGGGAAGGTCACTGCAGGCCATCTTGGAGGATGGGTATCATGTGCACTATGTGCAGGTGCGTGTGTGTTTGTGCACGTGCGTATATACACATGTGTATTTATATGCATGTTTTGTATGTGTATATATGGATGGGTATATATAGATATGTTTGTGTGGCATGTGTATATATTTGTGTATTATTTGCACTTGTATGTGCATTTACATATGTATGTATATGTGCATTTGAATGTATGCATGTGTGTGTTTACTTTTGCACACATGGGTAGAATACATGTATGTATTATGTCTACATCTATGTGTATGTGTTTGTATATATGTGTGCATGTGAGCATATGTGTCTGTGCAAGTGTATATGTGCATATATGTGTGTGGCTGTATGAATATATGTTTGCAAACATTGTGTGTGCGTGCATGTATGTGTGCCTGTGTGTTATGTGTGCATGTATGTTTATGCCTATGTGTTTGTGTCTGTACAAATGTCTGTGTGCAGTTCTATATGTATTTGTGTGTATGTATGTGTTATGTTTATGTATGTGTGTGAGATGTGTATGTGTGTAGGTATGTGAATATGTGTGTGCATGAGCATGTACATGTTGTGTTTTTGTGTATAAATGTGTGCTGGCACGCACAAGAGAATTTAGAAATGTCACCTGCTAGGTGGAGGAAACCCTGGAGTCAGAAGTCAGGAGCCCAGGGAGGAGCCCCGCTCCTTTCTAGGGTAGCACATGGATGGAAGGGATCTAGAGTCTGGAAAACAAACTCTCCTTGTGTCTAGGGTATGTGGATCCATAGTCCTCTGCATTTGGTTCTCCTTTGTCAAGCAAGGCCCTTTGTTGCTCTTTTTTATTTGAACATGGTGGTCTTTCCTAAGTTGTGCAATAAGGCAACGGAGGAAGGGCTGTCTCCTTTGCTTGAAAGTTGAGAGTTTGGTGGAGAGCAGCGCCCCCTTGTGGCAGAACTGGGGAAAACAAGGGGAGAGCGACCAGGGAGAGATTTCCGTGAGAGCCCGCCCACCCTTCTCTGACCGCCTCTCTGCCTAGGGCCAATCCTGGACTCTGGGGTTTATCCGACAAGAAGGAGGCACTCTTTACTTCTAATAATCCAAGCATCTGAGAAGCCATTCCTCTTAGAATATCTCTGATGTCAACTTTTGTGATTAGAGGCCTTTATGCTTTTTCCTTTTTCCCTTTTTCAAAAA